>NW_010143256.1:41107-42466 GCF_000699245.1 Pterocles gutturalis
TTCAGTGGCTTTTTGATGTTCTCAACACAGTCATCTGGGAAAATCTTTTATTAGTTCTTGCAGAAGGCTGCACTGGTACACTGGTCAGATAAGAACCTCTTTCTGGGAGCCTTTATTAAATTAATTGCACTTAATCAAGGTGGTTTTGGTCTGTCAGGCCAAATCTGTCTGTATGGCTTGTGCCTTGCCTCTTAAATTAATGTTAAACTCAGACATGCTTTGAGTTTGTCACTAATTTTAATCCTTTAGAGTAGAAATTACCATGAGCTCATGATGCTGCTTTGTCTTTTTTTTAGCATTTTTCAGATCTGCAAGTTCTTTAAGCATGTTAGGTTCTCTCCAGCCTGAGCAAACTCCATTCCCTCAGCCTTTCACCACAGGGCAAGTGCTCCAGCCCCTGACAGTCTTGGTGGCCCTCTATCAGACTTGTTCCAGTTTATTGATGTCTTCCTTATATTGGGGGGACCAAAAAAATGACACAGTATCTAGATGTGGTTCAAAAGTGGCAAGTAGTGGGGGACAATTGCTTCCCTGAATCTACTGGCTGTGCTCCTGTTCATACAGCCCAGGATACCGTTGACCTGCCTTGCTGCCAGGGCCTGCTGCTGGCTCCTGAGCAGCCCGCTGTCCACCAAGATCTCCAAGTCCTTTTCAGCAGAACTGCTCCCCAACCAGTCAGTCCCTAGACAGTATCATTGCAGGTGTTATTCCCACTCAGGTATAGGACTTTCTTGTTGAATTTCATTAAGTTCATCCTGTCAGCCCATCCCTCCAGCCTGCCCAGGTTCCTCTGAATGGCAGCTCTGCTCTTGAGTGCATCAACTGATCCCACTAATTTGCTGTCATCTGCATACTTGACAAGTGTGTACTGTCACCTTCTCCAGGTCCTTGATAAAGGCATTAAACAGGATAGGTCCCACATAGACTCCTGCAGTACTCCATTTGTTGCTTGTATCCAGGTAGACAGTGACCCGTTAGCCATTAATGTCTGCAATCAATTATCCAACAAAATTTTTACCACCTACCTGTTTACCCATCCAGACCATAATGTTCTAACTGAAGTGGAAGAATGCTGTGGAAACCTTGCTGAAGTTGCGGCGAATTATGTGAGCTGTGCACTCGATCATTGATTCAGTCATTTTATCCGGTTGGTTAAACACCATTTTACCCTTAGTAAATCCATGCTTGCTTTTCCCTATCACCGTCACCTCCTCTGTGTGCCCAGAAATATGTTCCAAGAGCACTTGCTGCATGATTGCTCTGAATGCTGAAGAGCACTTGGGATTCAACCCAGGAGGCTGAGTGCTACCACCTGCAAATAGCTACGAAGCTTGTGTTTGAAGCCTGTTTCCCGTTCAC
>NW_010143257.1:0-929 GCF_000699245.1 Pterocles gutturalis
GGAGAGCAGCTGAGCTTCAGCTGCTGATGTGAGAGAACAGAGAAGCATAGCTCACCTTGGAGAGGTCTTCAGCAAAGTCATTGTGCTTACTCCTCCCTCTCGGGTGTAGGCTGTGTTGGGTCCCACCAGCCTAGGCAGGGTGTAGGTGCCAGAACCTGGAAAGGGAATAGGAAGAACACGTGCGTGAGTCCTGCAGGCAGAGGAGCAGCTGCTGGGGGGCAGCAGAGAAGCAGCCACCATGCCCTCTGCGAGGAGCAGGGAGGACGTCTTTCTCCCTCCTCCCAATTGCCGGTTCCTTTGCGGGGTGAGAGAAGCCGGTGCTCCAGGACGTCAAGAAAGCTTGTCAAGAGACCGTTTCTGGCCAGGCTTTTCCCTAGGCCTGTTGAAAAAGCTGTCCAGCAGATTTCCCCCAGAGGATATGCAGGCTGCAGGTGTGTGTATTTCCCCAAGTTCCCGTACCTGGAGTTTGGTCTCTTTTGACGGCCTTGTGCTGGAAGTCCATGGACTGCTCCGCTGTGCATTTGTGCAGGTGTTTGTTGGCCTCGTCAGTGGAATAGTCGCCTAGGGCAGAGGAGAAGCAGAGAAAAGCAGTGAAGCTGGGCTCTTTTCCTCAAGCCAAAGAGGAAACCTCAGGAGGAGGTGCTCGGCCTTGTTTGTTTTTCTGCCTGGAAACCTCTGAAGCCCATTCAGGGTGTGAGCTGATGGTTTTGCCCCCCAGCAGCACAGGGCAAAAGGAAGGCGTGCTTGTCTTGCCTGGCAGAAGTGTTGGGGAAAAGGTACTCACTTGGTCCAGGGGTGACCTCAGTCTTTATCTTGGGAAGTCCTCAGGTGCACTGTGCTAGCACCACGTACCTCCCGTTCCTGGTGATGGAGGGCAGGACGTCGTACCGAGGATTCTTACATAAAGGAAAACCGCCCCATCCAGGCAT
>NW_010143257.1:1053-5807 GCF_000699245.1 Pterocles gutturalis
GGAGTTGGTGCTTCCAGAGGGGACCCAAGCACTGAAATCCCTGGGCAGCTATACCCTTACAGACTCTTCATCTGCCCCTCATGAGCTGTGCACACAATTTTTTTTCCAATGATTATGTTTTTTTTTGGTTTGGGGCCTTCTGATACCTCATTGGATTCTTTCTCTCTCTATGCTAGTCACCAATTGTTCTTATCTTGCCAAGTTGCACGTGCTGTCGAAGGTTGTAGCCCTGAAGCCTCCATATCTTCTAGTCTGCATCTTTTTGGCAGAATACAAGAAACTGCAGAAGTTTCAGTCTTGAGATAAAACCTTAGGCAGAACACTTAGCCATAACCACAACATCAGTGTGTTATCTTCATTATTCTCACACTTAAAAAACCCCAAAACAAAGTGCACTGTAAAGCTCCTAAGAGGAGAAATAGACCCAAGCGGAAATTTATGGCTGGCAGCCTCAGGCTTCAGCAAATCTAGGTTCCCACCACACAAGTAAAGCTAAATATGTGCCATAATAAATCACACAATCTTACAAGCCTAAGTGATTCGTTCTATTCCAGTTGGACGCCAGCCACAGACCAGGAGTTTTTTCCGATTTCTCCCCAATAAGTCCAACGCCCTGTTTTTCAGGGGTTTCTCTTAGCAGTAAGATTCGTCAGCAGGCACAGAAAGGTTTCTGTACTGGGCCTGGCTGGGACACAGGTAATTTTTTTTAGTTGCAGCCTGAGTGCTGTTGTCTCGAGTGTTGACACCTCACCAATGTTTGACTTGCTGAGCACACTTCCACAGCACCCAGGTCTTCTCTGTTTCTCACTCTGTTGCCCCAGCAAGCTGGCTGGGACGGGCAGGAGACTGGGAGGGAACACAGCCGGGACAGTAGCTGTTTATGCTACAGTCTTTCTGTAACCATTCCTACCACCCAGTGATGCTCCTAATTTTCTGTTAACAAGAACTAGGGATAGCGGCACATCTGCATTCACCCATCCAGTTCAACTTGAGGTCCCAGATCTACTGGTGAGGATCAGTTCTCATTTTGTCACCATTTCTCCCACCTCCTTTTTACACCAGAATTTTCTACTGTTTCTACTAGCAGATAATATCTTGTACCTGCTTGAGATTCTTTTTTGGCTTTTTCTAGACTACTTAAACTACAACTGCAGCCCTCAATGTCCAAATCAGTTATGTACTAAATATGTTGCTAATTTCTACAATAGAGAACTTGGAATTGCAAGTTTTTAAGCTATCAAAATTTCTGAAATTCATATGGATGAATTTAGGTTCTTCAGTGAATTTTTGTGAAATGGAGACACCAGAGAGGGACCTTAACTGCCAGAGATCCCATGGATATGATGAGGGGTGGGACGGTTACATTTTTCAATATCCCTGTTTAAACAGTCAAAGACTGTGTAAAACTTTTTTCATGTAGTAACATTACAGTAGGAGTTCTCAGCTGGTTATCTCAGCTGACTTCAATTCCTTTTTCTAGCTGCTGTTTTTTCCACATGAGGTAGCAGTTTGTTTTGGGATTCATCTGTAATCCCCATCTCTCTTGACCACATTCGGTTGGGTAGAGACCTATGCCAGAATGCCAATTGTACCAAGCCACAATTGCAGATATCCTGCCTGTTTAACTGAAAGAGTCATTGAATTTTTCTTAACAAATTTTTTAGCCCAGAGAAGTTTAAACAGTGAGTGTTGAGATATAAGAGGGTAAATTCATCTATACTGTTGAGAATATTGTTTTCCAAAGGGTGGGGCAATGGTCACCACATTCGAAAATCAGAATTCCTGGTGCTGAAGTTCTTCTCTTTGGTCCCAGCCCTACAGCCACTGATAACTCAAATCAGATCTCTTGGATGCTAGGCTGTTTGGAAAATCTCTTATTTTTAATATAATGTTGTTTGTCCTATTTCCAAACACATCAGTCTGTTTTCTGGAAACATTTTTTTCAATAAATGTTAGAAGCCTATTGTGAATTATTGTTATTTGTGTATATGTGAAAGTAATTAATTCTGCAGTGCCAAGTACCTATATATGAAGACGTCTAATCTCAGTGAATACTAGGAACTAAATCAAGCTGGTTTCTGATACGAGAGTATATGACAGTTCAGTACCTTCACCAGTGTACAAAACTGAAAGTCAAATACATTTGACAGTGAAACTATCGTGCAGCAACTGCACTTCAAAACACCCATGAACATGTAATGAAAAGTCCATGTAAGTCATTGCTTTGGAAGAGAAAATTTCTTATGTTGTTGTTGCGTAATTCTTATGTAATATGTTTTGAGAGATCAGATTCAACACTTCATTAGTCCAATTTTATCCCTTTCTAACTGTATTGACATAAATAGAATTAAAATGATGTCCACCTGGAATAATGTTAAACTAAATCAGATGTTCTACTTTTCCACTTTGGTTTTACTTTTATTTAAATTCTTTTTAAGTTAATGTCAAAAGCCTGCTGGGAGCAGAAGTGTATTAGAGACTTGACTTCTTTCACTGAAACTGTCAACTTCATCACAAAGTTAATCTGCAGAGAGAAAGTGATCCTTAAGAACTATTCCTCAGTCTTTTCCTCTTCTCCTGTAATGTTTTTTCTTTTTCCATTGTATAGCACATCAACTTGAATTTGAGTACAAAAATACACAAAAAGTGATACTAAAATGTAAGCCTTTTAAAAAGAGACTTCGGTATAATACCTACCATTATGGGTAGGCTTTCCATTTCTTGAAAACATTTTGTTCTCTGTCTCCAATCTGTTCTTTACATATTCCCACAGCTATTTGTTGTCTGCATTTTGTCAGCAATTACTCTTTGCTAGGTGTTATACTCTAGATTCTATGAAAATGTTGGACGTGTTCAGAGAAAATTGCAATATGTGATGGTGAATTCTGAACCAGATTGCTTTAGCATAGGAAGTGGGGAAGCTTGGTTACAAGTGTGAAGAAAAGGCACTTGGAATTCTCTGGCATGAGAGACAATATTATAAAAATAAAAACAACTATTTTGAATCTTTTTAAAGATAAAGGGCTCTTTTCACTATGTGTTAAGGAGGCGTACCTTACAGAACTGGAACTGAAATCATTGGATTATTGGTCTTGCAGCTCTTTAAGGAGGTAACTATAACTTTAGTATAAACATGCACATTGGAAGTGATTTAACTCAAAGATTTAGAACACAGTTTTAATATTCAAGGTAAAACCATGATTTATTCACTGCCTTGGTCTGTAAAATGAAAAGTGAAAGAACAGGCAATGTGCTGAGAATTCAGTGGATAAAAATCAAGACATGCTTGAAAGAATGTTGAACTCAAAAGTGGCATTAAGATCTATTTCAGAGAAAAAAAAAAAAAAACAAACCTGAAAGGTTCTGAGTGGAAAGGCATAACCTGGGAAAGGTTAAGAATGTAACTAAAAATAGATTGCAGCAGTTAGGACCAAGACCTGGTCTTTTCCATTAAGAAGGTTTGGCCTTTTGTAAAGTTAGAAGGCAGATACAGCAATTGAATGAGACTTCACAACCTACTGAAGTTCAAGAACACTGAAGTACCAGCTGTGTGTTTTTTATTCCCTAGGGCAATCACTATTACAAGGTAAGACATGGAGGCTGCATCTTTCTTTTTTATGCACACAGTTTAGGAAGTGGAACCTCTGCCTGAAAAACAGAAGTCAGATGAAGACTGTCATGGTCACTAGGTTCTCCATTTGTTCAGTGCACCAGTGATTGGGAACGGACAGGTAAGACAAAGAACTGAGGCTTATTATTCCTAGTTAGCATCTGCAAATTGAAGGGTGATTCAGGACGTCTCTCCCTCCTGTCTCTCCTTCACTGCACATGTTCCATGACACACCATTGGATGAATTTTGTGTAAGTAGACAATGCCCTACAGAATTCTCTAGTGCTCACACCTTTTGTTAACTACAGGACTTGATCAGAGTAACCCACTTGAGAACAGGTGACAGGATGGGGGAAGGTGGGACTGAGGAGGAATATTAATAATGATGTGAAGGAATGAGGTTTTCAACAACTCAACTGCATTGTACATATACGGTACTTGCTGTCATACTTGTGATCAGGGGAGGAGATAAAAAATTAAAGGTATACTGAAGAAAGCAGGGTGAGGTCTTAGGGGTCACGTAAGAGTTACCAGGTTGGTGCCATATCTATCTGAGCCTGCATTAGCCCAGGGTACAGAGACAGGGCCCTAAGACCAAAGTCAGTGAATAGAGAAGATAGCAACTTCTGATGGAGTCAGTGGAAGCCAGGTCTCTGCTGTGAGACTGGGGATGTGGCTCTTTGATGAACAGCAAATCAGGCTGTTAGCTGAAAGTGAAAGACAAGGATTTCATCAATAAACTCTGAAACAGAGCTGCTGTCACTGAACATGCATTCTGCAGACTTTAAAATGAACCTGCTAAAAGTATCCTGGGAATAAAGTAAGGAGACAGAGGAGAAAGCCAAAACCCTCCTAACTGAACCCTAATGGTGGCAGCACTGACAAACTTCTCATATAGAAAGCATGCAGTCAGAACCCTTCCTGAAATCGGGTTTAACCACAGAATGGAGGAACCCTGTAATATAAAAAAAAGGAAATAATTCTGACAGTGTCTCTGCCTGTGCCTTTGAGATGAACAGTCTGTTTTCAGAGTAACTGTGAAAGATTCATGTGAACGTTTTCCGATTGCATCACAGGCAAGAGAAAAGCAGCAGTGAAGTAGAAAAATCAGAACTGAACAGTGGAGTTCATTAACTGAGAAATG
>NW_010143257.1:5832-36569 GCF_000699245.1 Pterocles gutturalis
AAAATAAATGGCCAAAGAATACTAAAAATAATTATAAACTTGCTTTCATAGCATAAGGCATAGGATTAAATTATGAAGGCTTAGCAGTGAGTTTAGAATAAAAAAAAAATAATAAAAAAAACAAAACAAAACAAAAAAAAAAAAAAACGCTGGTGACTTTCTCTATTTGTTTAAAGTTGAAGGCCTGGATGTATGTTTACTGATGCATTGCCCTGTACAGTAGGATTCAGCTGCTTTGGTTTTCACTAATAGCTTGATTCAAGTAGGAAGCTACTCAATTTTTTTTCTTCTGCAACCTTATTTTAGGCAAGGTGAATCTCATTCTGTGTTTCCATGACTCAATTTACAGCCTTTCCTTTCTGTGTTTGCTGTACCTGCCTTTACCGGGATTCACACAGTAGGGCTGCCATTTGTTCACCAGGGAAACCATGACATTTCTAGCCTTGTTACGTACTGAAGAAATAAAAACAACTTGATGGAGTTACTTGTCTGAGTAGGACACCTGCATTATAAGAAGCAGTAAAAGAAACTATTGCTCAGAGAACTGTGCACTTCCCTGGGGCAGAAATTTGAAAGGGTTCAGCTGTGATTTTATTCTTAAACAAGAAAGTGGCAACAGGAATTATTCCTCAGAAAATTTCAGTTTGGCTTCAGACTGCTTGCTCTGGCTAATTTATTAGAAAGCTGGAGACAAAATTTTGTTCATTTAGCCTTTCTAAATGCCTGTTGCTTACACAGGTATTTGGCTGACATGTAACACACTAGCAAGCTCTGGCAAACTTGGACACCTTGGCTGCATGGACTGGTCAGATAGCAGATGGGAGACAGTAGCAATTTGATGATCCTCTGCACTTACATACCATTTTTAGCATGGCAGTTTCCCTATTAACTCCTGAGTTATATATTACATCAGCTTATTAAGAATGATTTAACCTTTTATTCTTGAAACAGATATATGTCCATAATAATTACAGTATAAAAGTTCTTCCAGATATTTCTTCCAAATGAGGTATTTCTTCATAAATATTTGTTATATGGAGTGAATTAAGAAGCATGAAAAATAACTGCTGTTGCTTGGATTATGCATACAATATACAACAAAGGTTTGACTAAACTTCTAGTGAAAAGATGCATAAGTATTCAGGTAGATTTTCTGCTCAGCTTGATATGTTGTGGAAAGATATCACATTGACTGAATGTTAAGAACAGCTTCATGACAGAAGGGACAGAGGTTTCACAAGTGGTCATGTCTCTATGTCCTGAAAACAAACTGTGTCTGGAAAAAAAAAAAAAAAAAAAGTGCAAAAAATGGCAAAAAAATCAGAAGATAAGCAATCAAAATGGAGACTCAAGACCCAAAAGAGCACACACACAAAAAAAAAAAAAAAAAAAACCAAAAAAACCAACCCCAAACTTAGATGAAATATCTTGTCAGCAGAATATCTGATTTACTCATAATCACAAACACACATATGTGACCTTTTAGAAGGTCGAAAAGCCAAATGTATTTGCACCCTGGAAAGTCCATACAGGAGCTTCTAGCCTACTAGACTTCAGGTCTAAGTGCTGCCCTAGTATGCTGAAGGAAGAAGCAGAAGCCTTGCAAGGTTCTCAAGAGGAAAGAAAGGGGAGTATTAGAGCAGAACTAAGCTGCAGTGCTCCAAACTGATCATTTCTTCAGACTAAATAGTAACAAATTGGATTCTTTTTGTATGTTTGTTTTGGTTTGGTTTGGTTTGGTTTGTTTCTATGAGGAAAACATTGATCACTATAACCTGAGTGGTAGTGTTGATTTGCTAGAGGGAAAGGATGCAATCTAGATATTCACTGACAGGCTTGAGAAGTGGGTCTACGCAAACCTCATGAAGTTCAACAAGGCCAAGTGCAAGGTCCTGCACATGGTTTGGGGCAATGTCAAATATCTGTACAGACTGGGGAATGGATAAATTGAGAGCAGCTCCATGAAGAATGATTTAGGAATGTTGGTGGATGAAAAAGTGGAAATGAGCCTGCGACATGCGCTTGCACCCCAGAAAGCCAACCGTATCCTGGGCTGCATCAAAAGAAGTGTGACCAGCAGGTCTAGGGAGGTAATTCTCTCCCTCTGTTCTGCTCTCATGAGACCCCACCTGCAGTACTGCTTCTAGCTCTGGGGTCCCCAACATAAGACGGACATGGACCTGTTAGAGCAGGTCCAGAAGCCAGCCATGAAAACAGTGGTTGGAGGTCTACAGCACATCTCCTATGAAGAAAGGCTGAGAGAGTTGGGATTGTGCAGCCTGAAGAAGAGAAGGCTCCAGGGAGAGCTTATTGGGGCCTCTCAGTATGTAAAGGGGCCATGTAAGGAAGACAGAGAGAGACTTTACAAGGGCCTGTAGAGACAGGACCATGGGCAATGGTTTTAAAATAAAAAAGGTAGGTTTACATCGGATATCAGGAAGAATTTTTTTTACAGTGAGGGTGGTGAAACACTGAAACAGGCTTTGTATCATTAGAAGCGTTCATGGTCAGATTGGATTGGGCTTTGAGTAACCTCAACTAGTGAAAGACGTCTCTGCCCAAGGCAGGTGTTATCTTTGAAGGTCCCTTCCAAATCAACCCATATGATTCTACGAAAGAGCAGACATCCTCTTACTGTTTTACCAATTTCTAACCTTAAATTGGAGAGACATCTTCCTGTAATAAATCTTTTTGTTATTGCATTTGTTATATTTCTGATTAAAATTTTAATTCTACTCCTTTCTCAGGTTGAGTTTTTTGCATATTTTTGTGGCGTTTGGTTGGAGTTAGTCCATTCTTATGGTCTCTGACACTTTATATTGCAAAATTCAAAGAAACTTCTAAAAGCTAGATAGATGTTTTGAAGACTGAAAATTGCCTGGGTGGAGTTGGCAAAAAAGTACCATGTAACTCACTAAGTCGCATATGTTGGTTTATCCCTCTCCAGACAAAGTCTCTGGCTGTAATCAGGACACTATTGATGCAGTGTACCATGGAATCCTACATAACTAGAACTTCATCAATTTTTGTTTGTTTAAGAGGTTTCAGGCTGTACACAGATATAAGCTTCTCACTTCAGAGATCAAAAAGAAAATTGTGGATTTGAATTTGCTTCTTACACTCAGGACCATTTTTAATAAAGTCCCGTGTACCCGTACTCTTGAATTTTGAACTCAAAAATCATTATTCTGTAAAATATTGTAAGAATTTATGAATTTTATGAATTTATTTTCTAAGTGTTGCAAATCAGTCTTTTTCTTTTCTGTAGCAATTAAGATGTATTAAGCTTTCCTCAGAACCTATCCAGTTTGTATTTGTTAACATTATTTATTTAATTGGTAAAAAAAAATTAAAGCTACTGTTCTTTTATTTTGCAGGTTTTTTGTTTTATTTTTTGCTGAAATACATTTGGACCTTTAAATAAAACACCGTTAATTTTTTAAGCCTGCATATACACCTTTTAAGCTCATAATTCAATAAACAAAACAATACTTACATACAATTCTGAAATTTTGTGGTTTTGATCATCACAGTTGTCAGAACTGTGGACTTTTTATTTACTTATTTTACTCAAATATATTATTCCAATACTGATAATAAGGATCTGTTTGAGATGGTGCTAGGCTCAGTTTAAAAATCCCCTTTAAACAAGTAGACAATTCTAAGCCACTTTTCTGATCAGTGTCTAGCCCAGGTGCTCTTTTATTAGTACGACTCTCTTTTTTTTCTCTCTCACTCTCTTTTTCTGTCTTTATCTTCCTTTTCTGTTTTTCTTTTTTAGACATGAACTTTCTTAATGTATTAGTAAGTGAAAATTCTTCTAGTCATATCAACTTTTTGTGTGTTTTCCCGTGTAAAGTGATAATTAGCCATGCATATGGGAAAAACTGGTCATTTTCCACCAAGCTGGTGTCATAAAAGAGAGTAACTTTTTCAAACAACTATCTTAAATGAAAGATAAGCAATGGTGACAAAACTCACAGAATATAATTAAACTCAGTATCCCCATTGTGCTGGTTTTGGCTGGGTTAGTTATCTTCGTAGTAGTAATATGAGGTTATGTTTTGGATTTGTGCTGAAAACAGTGTTCTAGGTATTGCTGAGCAGTGCTTACACAGAGTCAAGGCCTGTTCTGCTTCTCACAGCACCCCACCAGTGAGTGGGTTGGGGGTGCACAAGAAACTGGGAGGGGACACAGCTGGGAGAGCTGACCACAACTGACCAAAGGGGTATCCCGTGTCATAAGACATCATGCTCAGCATACAAAGCTGAGGGAAGAAGAAGAAAGGGGAGGATTTTCAGAGTGATTGTGTTTGTGTTTTTAAGTAACCATTATGTGTGATGGAGCCCTGCTGTCCTGGAGATGGCTGAACTCCTGCCTGCTGATGGGAAGTAGTGAATGAATTCTTTGTTTTGCTTTGCTTGCACGCATGATTTTTGCTTTACTTATGTGGTGGGTTAACCTTGGCTGGATGCCAGGTGCCCACCAGGCTCCGCTATCACTCCCCCTCTAGCAAAATAAAGGGGGAGAATAAGATGAAAAACTCATGGGTCAAGATAAAAACAGTTTAATTAAAGCAAAGGCCAAGGCCATGCACAGAAACAAAAGGTAAACAAAGATGTTATTCTCTACTTCCCCTTAGTAAGTGACGTCTGGCCACTTACCAGGAAAGCAGAGCTTCAGTATGTGTAGCAGCTGCTCCTGGAGACAAATGTAGTAATGAATGCCCCCCTCCTTCTCCCTTCCCTTGGATTTTATGGCTGAGCTGACGTCACATGGTGTGGAATACCATTAATTTTGTATATCAAAAGGCTGTTTAATAAACTAATTTTATCCAAACATGGACAATGTTTTATTCATCTTCAGTCTTTGTCTTACCTGCAGCAACACACCACTGTTCCAGGAAGAACAAGAGAACCCAAATTACTTCAGTTTGCACACTTCCCTTAAGAACTCTGGTTAGTCTTAGGTACAAGCATTGATTCAGTCTGTAAAAAAAAAAAAAAAAAAAAAAAAGAAAAAAAAAAAAAAAAAAGGAAGCCACTTCAAGAAAATACAGACAATGGGGTTTAAAAGTACTTCCAGAAATGTTTAAACTCCTGTCTATACCTTCAAGAGTTCTGAATTAGTCATAATCTATCAGGAAAATGTATTTGGCATCAGAAGGAAGATGTTTCAAAGGAAGACAATAACTCTGTGTAGATGTACAAGTCTTGAAGTGACTGAGTTGTGTATAGATTCAGGTTCAACAAAAAAACAACAAAACAAAACAAAAACAACCACCAAAAATTGTCATTCTAAACTTTTTCACACAGTACTTCCATCCAGATGTCAGGCTGTAGTCTAGTGTTAGTGATTTATTTTCCCATCTATCTCAGATTATTATCCTCATAAATATATCCAGAAAGCACGAAAAAATCATATAGACTTTAAAAAAAACCCACAAAAACACAACAATAACCAACTAAACAAACAAAAAAGAGCTCAGAAATGCTTACAAGAAGATTATGAAGATTCAGTATATGCAAGATATGGGTTAAATAGGAAGACTGCTAATGGCACATGCTTTTGTTTATTGCCTGAGAGCAGCTACAATGAAGCTGCTATTTGTTCTCTTTCCTGTTCATGTTTCGCAAGTATGAGAAATCTCTTAAGGTTCAAACGTTGGTTATCAGCATCTTACGGAGATCCAGGTCTTGGTTTTGAGTATCAGCCCAATATTTCTAAAACTCCAAAAAACAGGTTTAAGGCCAAATTTTCAGAAAGCTATTGAACTTTCATACAAGCTGTTTGAGGCATTTTAAGCAGTTTGAGATTGGAAAAAACTTCATGTGCACATATAGCAAGAGCTGCAATGAAAAAATGCAAAAGCAGAAAGTATACAGTATTAAAGCTGTAGGAGAAAAGAATACACAAGAAATATTATAAATATTATGATTGTTACTAAAATTTTAAAAGTTATCATTTCTAACCACTTTCGTTTCTGGATTTTTTTCCAGGAAATACACAGCTGCTGCTTGTATTAGACACCTAACATGTCTGTTCTCTTATGTTGTTTATAAGTTAACTATGGAACAGTCACCTTATTTTGATACATCAATGTTTAATAGTCAAGCCAACACTTCCTTGCCTTTTTCCCTGGCTTTATTGGTTTGTGGATTTCAATCTCCAAAACACTGAATGCAACATTTAAACAACTATGCTCTATTAAGTTCCTCTCAGTCTTTTATTTTCTCTGATAATTATTTTAAAAAATTGTTTCCAGAGTAATTTCCCACACATGGCTTCATAAAAGTAGCTATAAAATTTTGTAATATATAATTAATGCTACTTAAAATTAATTTTCTTTTGTTTCAGAAACAGGCTAAGGAATCAGAAAGAACTGAAAACACAAAAGGCCCATCACTGCATTGGTGAAGACAACAAAAAACATTCTAGCCTTGGAACCAAGAAACATTATTTATTTACCACTGAGTAGATAATGTAACTTGAAATTGATTCCATCTGTCAATGGGGATTTTCCTACAGTAAAGGTCTTTTCTTGATCCTTCAGTGTCCAGTGGCTAACTAATTCAGTGGCAAAGTTTAAAGGTCTCCTTTCCCCATGAAGATTACTAAATTTTTTTTATGTTACAGGATCTCAACTGGCAGATATCTGTCCTTCTGTCACGTTTTGTTTCAGTAGATCAATAGGATCAAAACTTGTTGAAACACACTGTTGAGTTCTTCTCATTTTATCATGAGTTGTCTATATGTACTTACTCTTGATACCTCTTCAGTCGACACAGACTACCTTCCTGAGGGCAGTTCAGTTTTTAGAAACTTCAACAAGAATTTTTTTTATGAAATTTGAAATTATTCTGGATTTGATTTAATATAAAGCAAACATACAAATGAACTGAAAAAAAAAAAAAAAAAAGCTGTACTTTATTTTATTTTAGGATACAAAAAACTTCACATTTCTCCCAGTTTATTCTATACCAGCAGGCCCAATGATTGTGTGAAGTGGCATGAGACATGAAAGTGTAGGACACCATCATAAGACAGATTTGACATGTTACCTCTGTTGTAATCACAGATGTTGAGTCTGAAACACATTGCTAATTCTGTTGTCCCTCTTCAATCCACAATTCTCATTCTCAATATGTTTTCCGGTGTTCCTTCCTCCCCCTTTCCGTGCGCACATATACAGTGGTCACACAATTTTTAAGCCTCTGCCTCAGTCACTATAGTGTTCCAGATGCTGTTGAACATAAAAGGCTACAGAGATGATAAAACTGGAATTTGAACTGTCTGGTGTTTTGTTGAGCTTGTTTTTTTCTCTTAATTACAATTCAATTTTTAGGATGTTAGTTTAATCCAACAGAAAATTTCTATGTTTCTCTTCTTCACAAGACATAAGCTAATGAAAGTCAGTCCAGTCATCAGCAAAATCCCTGAATAAGTAGAAGCAAATGGGAGAAATACGATTTTTAAACTTATTAGCCTTTAAATGAAAACTAGAATCTAGTGACTAGAACATAGTCATTCAACAGTGATAATTACAAACTGCTGTTTTGTATAAAAAGTTTCCAGATTAAAAAACAACCAATATAGGAGAGAATTTGACTTGGTTTACCTGTTTGTGAGGAACAGTGTCAAAGAAAAGTGTGAACAGCAAAAACAGAGGAAGAAATTAATTTAATTTGTGTGAAGTTAGAGCAGAAAATCAATTAAACTGACTTCATGCTTGAGTAATCTATGGTAAAGAGCAGAATGTCAAGACTGTTAGTTTCAGAGATGTTTATGAAAAGCAAGGGTCTGGTTAATGTCAGAGGTACATGTTCCTATACAACAAATAACATTCACTACTCATGATATTTTAGGTAATAATAACTCAATTCTAATATTTTTCTTTTATGTGTGTGAGTAGTCATTATACTATCTTTACTATTACGAGTTTCTGAAGTTAGTAAATTATTCTGTATATTTTCTTCAATTTAAATATGAATATTTTTAACAGAGCCAAGTGCAAGGTCCTGCACATGGGTCGAGACAGTTCCAAGCACAAATACAGGCTGGGAGGAGAATGGCTTGAGAGCAGCTCTGAGGAGAAGGATTTGGGGGTGTCGGTAGACAAGAAACTGAACATGAGCTGGCAGTGTGTGCTTGCGGCCCAGAAGGCCAACTGTGTCCTGGGCTGCAACAAGAGAAGCGTGGCCAACAGGAGAAGGGAGGTGATTCTGCCCCTCTACTCTGCTCTTGTGAGACACCACCTGGAGTACTGTGTCCAGCTCTGGGCCCCCCCAATGCAAGAAGGACTTTGAGCTGTTGGAGCGGGTCCAGACGAAGGCCAAGAAGATGATCAGAGGGCTGGAACACCTCCTATATGAGGACAGGCTGAGAGAGTTGGGGTTGTTCAGCCTGAAGAAGAGAAGGCTCCAGGGGGACCTTACAGAGGCCTACGAGTACCTGAAGGGGTCCTACAAGAAAGATGGGGAGGGGCATTTGCAAGGGCATGTAGTGATAGGACAAGGGGTAAGGGTTTTGAATTGGATGAGGGCAAATTTAGTCTAGATATTAGGAAGTAATTCTTTATTGTGAGGGTGGTGAAACACTAGAACAGGTTGCCCGCGGAAGATGGGCATGCTTCATCCCTGGAGGTCTTCAAGGCCAGGCTGGATGGATGAAGCTTTGAGCAACCTCGTCTAGTGGGAGGTGTCCCTGCCCAAAGCAGGGGGTGGGAACTTGATGATCTTTAAGATCCCTTCCAACCCAAACCACTCTGTGATTCTGTGTCTGTACAGACAAATCTTTAAACTTGCAAGATACAGCAAAAATAGCTAATCGAAATCTGACAGCCATTCAAGGTTATTGCTGTCATGTCATTTTAAAAATAATTTACTGATAGGTATATGAATATCCTTAACTAATTTGAATTATTTATGTAGCTCTGATACTGCTTTAAGTTGATTGGACTACTTTAATTTTTTAAACTAATTAATCAAATTAACTGTATCTGAGGTCACCACAATAACTTTTTTACTCAAATCACAAATATTGTCAAACAATGAAGTTGCAGATGACTACACAAAAATAAATAGTTGATGAAGACTGTCAGTGCTGTACATCACTATAGAGACTTTGATTTTAATATAATTTATTATTAAAAAATGATTTGCTGACAGTACCTATGGGCTGTAACAGAGGGAAAAAATAGAAGCTATTAAATTATTCTCTCATCCCATAGAGAAAGACATAATAAAATATAAACATAAAAAGAAAAGCAGAAAATTAAATAAGAAAAATCTATTCTGATTTTAGGTATGAGGGTAACTGGAACTAACTGTCCAAGCTGGGGGCAGTTGTCCCTTTCCTCTTTTTGTGTCCTTGATCTTTGTTCTTTTACAATCTGTAAAATTTGGATTACATTTCTATTAAATTGAGGGCAGTTTTCACTGGGAATCTTGATTCATTCAGTGCATTGATGGACTGTGGCACTTGTGTCTATATCTTCTTAACTATTATGTCTTCACTGTTCAGTGAGTGGCCATACTTTCTTCACACCATTTAAGTCTTGAAAAAAAATACTTATTTTTTACAGCTCTTTTTGTTAAAAGATTGATCTCAATATACTATTTTATACAAGTAAATTGTTTTCTAGGATAAACAGATGTCTGTTTTGCAAAAAGACAGGTTAGTTATCACATTCATTTTACATATGACAATAATGTACAGATACAAGGTCAAAATTGTCAAAATTGTAAGTTACTTTTTTGGGCCCATTTCAAGAAATCTAGGGATTAATATTAGCAACATTAAAGCCTTTTATTTGTTCAGTACAAAGCTACCAGTGAATTTATTGACCATTACAAATGATCACTTTTGCAAGTTCAGTTGCAAATCTTTAAATATATTAGATAATACCTGAGTCCTTTTTCAAATGCTCCAGAAAATAAGTCCAAATGGGGCAAAAACTGGTCATAGTTTCTGCCTGTTATTCCAATTTCACATTTTAAGGTTTTATCTGAGATGCTTTTCACTTATACAGTCGATGTGTTCCTTATAGTTGAAAGCTTTACATAAAGTATAAAAGACATGTTGTTCAAAGGCTGCACAATAGAAACCACTGTTCGCTTTAAATTCTCCTTAAAAAGTCTGTCTAACACATTCTAATACTTGGTTTCCATACTTTGTTCACAGTCCACATAAATAGCCTCACTCAGGGGACACAAAGGGTGGCTAGCTGCTGCTTGTTTGTTTTCTCCTAGAAGAACATATGTCACATTCTTCAACAACAGAGCCCAGTAAAACCCTTACAGGTTTGCAGACATTTTTCATGTTTAGTTTTTTTTACAGACATCTTGGATTTTGACAGTACATCATAATGTTTTTTACCACTTCACCCATATAATATATGAGAAACGATATGTTTTACTTTGGATTTTTGTCTCCAGTCCACTTTCTTTAAGTCTGTTCATTTTTGCTGTCACTGAGCACCAACTTCACCCTTAAGGACATAAAATGTTCTGTGTAATACAAATGCCAAGCTGCTTTGCCTGTTTTCTATTTTATTCATTATTAGTCATGTCTTTTGCAGTTGTCTTTTCAGGCTTTTCTGCTTTACTGCTACTCTTCCTTTTCAGCTCTGTGGGCCTTTGTTGCATTGCCTTTGTATCATTTCAATGGTTTCCATTAAATGTCGAGGCTCTGCACATGCTGCTTACATCATAGAAAACTGGTACACCTTTCATAGTCTCTTTTGCTGTACAGAGAGATTTCTACATGTTCAGTTTCACATGCACATATATATTTGCAGAATAACATTCATTACGTGAACCTAAGAAATAAAAGTTCTCATTACCCTCTATTTTGGCACTGAAGTAATTTTTTTCTGTCTCCTGTGAATCAATGCTTTCTGACTATGAAACTGTGGTATTATAAGGTGCATTATTTATATTCCTGCCTTTCTCTTCAGATTCTTTTCAATAAAATAAAATACATTCAGGAAGTAAATCATAGTAGTTGTAAAGGTGCAGGGTTAATTATTTCTAATCGTTATAATTTTTGAGGATGATTCTTAGTTTCCCTTCTCCACTGACATTCAGTAATGTTATTAGTCTGCAAAGTACACCACTAGGACAGAGTAGAAGAAAAAATGTACTGTCATAACTGATAGAAAAAGTGTTAGCTGCAGGCAAAGCTAGATTCAATTCTCTGCTGTCTTTCTGAAAGTCTGGTCATATTTTTTATTCTTCAAAACTACCTTTCCTGTTTTTTGAGTTGCCCTGGTACTATTGCTAACACAGACTTTCTGCATTAAACCAAACATGAAAGTGGTGATATTTTTATTATTACCTTCACCTTGAGGTAAAGAGGTAATCCATACATGAACTACAAGACTTAAGGGGACGTTTTAAAACATGTTTCTAAACAGATCAGCAAACAGCTACTGCATTAAAATTTGGTGAGTTTACCTCCCTGTATAAGAAATCTCAGAGGAGGACATCAAGGCACCAAGGATTCAAGCAAGTAGCAGTTAAACTACTAGGATAATATAGTTCATATGACTATTTACATTCTATTCTTAGGATAAATAATGATCAATAATGCTGTGATTTTGAAAGAATGCTAAACATTTATTGAGCTGCGTGATGAATTTATTTATGCTTTATTGTCCTGTTCAAACATATTCTCATGAAGAAATGTCCATTTTTGCAAGTTTGCTGAGAAAGGAACACTCGTGTCATTGCAGTTACAGCAGAGGTAATGCTCCTGTTGTTGTCTCTAAGAGCTTCTGTTTCTCAGAGCTAAGTACTTATACAAGGTTAAAAAGAAATACATGTTGAAGAATTTTAAAAGAGATTCCATCTACTGAAACTTGTGCATTTATTTGCAACTGCAGTGCAGATGACCTGCATCTCCAAGGCACTATTCTCAGAATAATGGAAAATTGTGATTGAAACAAGTAAACAAATGGGAGTGTTGCTATACTGAACCGAATATTTCAAGTTATTCAGAAGAAAGTTCTAGAAGTAAGAATGAACACAGCCACAGCAAGATGAATGTACCTCTGCAAACAGTGTTAGAGCTCTTCCTCTCGCTGTCTGATAACAAAGTCAACAATATAGTAACACTCTTCGGAAAAAAATGTACTTCATTTTCAAAACCTGATGTCTCAGCATGCAGTATTTGACATTTGTATGTAAAATTCTTTAGCTTAGCCAGTATATCTTGGGAGATTTTCTGCAAAGATAATGTTCATAAAACCCAGATATCACTAGACTGTGTTATGAAATGTTAACTTATTTTAAATAGTTTGCATTGCTACTCCTTAGACTTTAAATTGTGAGGTTTTAAAAATACATTTTCCCCCCTGCTTACTCTTTTTTTTTTTTAATTTTAAATAGTCAAACTATATTCCCCCCACAAAAAAAAAACAAGTGTTTTACTAACTTTTTTGCTTTTTGTGTAACTTTCCATATGTAATTGGATTTTTTTGTTGTTGTCGAAATGGATTTTCTACTAGAGGAATTTACAGTTTGGTTTAGCTTTTTTGGAGGAGGAAAGGTTAAAAGGTTCTTATTAATAAACTAATATTTTGTTTGTTTTATGATGCTCCATATAATGGAGGAGAATAAGAAACCATGGTTTTCCTTCCTCCAATATATACGAAAGTGTGCTTTGAATTGAAATTATTTATTTTGAATTTGAACAAATTATTTTTTTTTTTTTTGCATTTTCAGACAAGAAAATAAGCATTTTGTGAGTCATGAAAATAATGCTAAATTCTAGAGGAAATATTTCTAATGTGCACATAAAATTGTTATACAAAATGTTCCAGGTGACTATGCACTCTTAAAAACCCTGTCAGTAGGGCTATTTTACTTTTGTCTGACCTACCAAATTACAAATAGGTTTTATGAAAATAGTTTTCTCCAGTTATAGATTCTAGCGTGAAAACAAGAACTCAAACCAAAAGCTTTCAACCTCAAAGTTGATTCAGAAGGAAAACTTACATTACCTCATACTCTGACAATAGATTTGTTTACTAAAGGGCAAGTAGTTCTCATTCTTGACCATGAATTCAGTTTTTCAAATTTCTAAATTACAAATGAGCTGGTTAGCCTTCTGAAGTGCAAGAGTATCTCTCTTCCATCCGTAAGTATCTAGAGCTGCTCCACTAGTGTAGAGAACTCACCAAGAAAACTTGGAAAAAGTTATTCATTAATGGATCCTGCGCAGAACTTATAAGCTAAAAGTCAGACTTAAGATAGAGAGAGCATTATAGGTCATCCATTCCACTATCTTGTTGACACTAAAGTCATCCTACTACATCACAGTGTTTTCCTAACTTGACTATTATCATTACTATTTCTAAGGGACAAAGACAAAACCGTATAAAACCATAGTTTCTTGCATTTTCTGGTAAGGGAGAGAGGGACAGGTTTATGATGTCGGTTACATCACAAAAGATGATCTGAGATTTTCCTGCAAAATTACTAAATTGATGGCTGTCCTTGTTCTCTGTATAAATCGTTCAACGCAACTTAACATATCACAATTTCTCTAATTTTTACTGAGAAATCATCATCTTGCAAGAATAAAAAGAAGAAGAATGAATAAAAAATAGCTTGTACTTGTGTACGATAATGGCAGAGTAAAAATTTCTGTGCTCATTATATACATATATGAGCAAGATTTCAGCCATAGGACTCATGGTAGATTACCAAATTATTTAGAATGGTATAGGCATCTTTCTGGTACAAGTCACCTTTTCATGCCTGAGTTATGGGTGGTTAAAGTTTTACAAGAAAGTTCAGTGTGTTTCATTTCAGAGCGCAAAAATTAGTAGTAGACTGCTATGTGCAGTAGTCATTTGCATTACCAGATAAATTCTTTATGGAAAAATATTTGAAAGTGCATGGACTGGTTAGTATTGATACAATTTTGCCTCCCTAATATAGATTTCTAAAACCTTTTAAATGTCCCAGGATATCCAGCACCACTAGGATCATCCACACTGGTAGGTCTTGTGCCTTGTCTACTATGCAGTTGTCTCAAATGCCCTGATACATATAGAAATGGTACAAAGTATTTACTTTTAGGTGAACTAAGCTGCATCCTAAATGACACTATAAAAAACATGGTGAACTAAGCTGCATCCTAAAAGATACTATAAAAAACATGCATGAAGTGGTAAATACAAAATATTCACAGTTCAAGCGGCTCTAAAATACTATTTCTTTCAGAAAGGTTTTTCATAAAGGAATTCTTAGTTTTTTATTGACAAAATTCATTATCTTATACGTCAGGTACCCATCTCTCTCCTTCTCTACCATGCTGCCAAAATTAAGTGCACATTTTTGGATGCTGGAGGGGCATGTTAGAATGTAATTGTTGGCTGACACTAGTAGGGTCAGTAATGTAACAAGCACAATACATAGGAAAAAGTCTTAGGTTAAAACCATAACTCATAAGATTATAAATTGTGAAAAAGGCCATTTCTGACTTATGCAATAATAAAAATGTGTTGTCTGTGTTCACTCGTATGCCAAAATGTTTTGTTAGTGACACAACTACTTCCCCTCTCTGAATTTTCGTAATCTTGATACAATTTCCTGAAACTCATCAGAAAATTTTCCTTTAAACTCATGTCATATTTAAATACACAGCTGAATGGGATCCTATTTCTATGTGATACTGGAACCCAAATACATGATGTAAAATTTTTTTAACTTGCAGGATGCAAAGAAAGAATACATTCTTACTAGAACAGACCACAATGAGTTTGTTTTAGCTTTTTTTTGTTTGGTCGGTTTTCATCCTGATAATTAAAAGTAGTAAGGAAACAGAAAGGATAATAAAAAAGGATTGTTTCAAGTTTTTACTGAAACTTTGTAGACTCTAGAACTTGCTTTTCCAAAACTAGTTGTTTTGTCCCTGGCCAAACAATATGTTACATTTTCTAATCCCTGAGCAAATCTCAGCTATCTTAGAAAGAAAGATTTTTATTATTTTTTGCAGCTTGTGATGTCCCTTATCTCTGTGAAAAGACCATGATCTGTTATTAACTCAAGTCCACAAGCCTACACTATTCATCTTTTTTTTGTTGAACTTCTGAGATAAAAAAAGAAAAGAAAAAAAAGGCTTTATCTGATATTGAAAGATATTATTGAACATTACGTTACTTCCAGATATGCTGTGAGAATGTATCAGTCTATTGTTACCCCATCCACCACACCTTACTTATATTTGACATTAAAACTCTTGCTTTTGACAGTTGTCTAGTTTTCATGTACATCTCAGTAGACAATACAGAACAGTCAATTATTACATCCATTTCATCCTGCAGTTTCACAGATTATTTGTTTTGTACATATATTTCAAACAAAAATCTAAATGAAATGAAAACCAAAGACATTTCTATCCTCTGGGTTAGATTTTAGCTCTTTATAGAATCATAGAATCATTTAGGTTGAAAAGACCTTTAGGATAAAGTCCAACCATTAACCTAACACTACCAAGTCCACTGCTAAACCATGTCACTAAGTGCCACACCTAAGCATCTTTTAAATACCTCCAGGGAAGGAGACTCAACCACTTCCCTGGGCAGCCTGCTCCAGTGCTTGATAACCTTTTGATGTTAAGAAATGCAGATTTCTCTAATAGCATAAAGGTGAACAGAAGTAAACTCGGACTTATATTTTTTTTTATTTTGTGACCTTGTAATGACTATTCCTAGGACAGTGTAACACACTGAAATATTCCTATCTGACTGCATTAAGGTCAGAACCACTGTCAAGAAAGTGTTTTAAGATTTTGAGGCAAAAATGCAATTTTCATGACTATACTTTCCTCCAAAAGTAATTATTTGGACTACATAAGTTTTCTCTTATGTTACAGTTTAGATGAACCACTGATCTGGGTTTCAGACACCTGCTGGCTGAAAAAGCCCAAAAGAGGACACAAGAGTGATGTAGACACAGGATTTTTTTCCTTTTGTTCTTATAGGTGTATGATGCACTATGGGTACAGGTTAGAGGGAAAACAATGAATTGTTTATAAATCAGAAATTCTACATAACCAAAACAACCAAGGAGAAACAGATGATATAGGATCAGGAAAATAGTTTATTAACAAAAGAGGGCAAAAGGAATGGGAACAATAGCTCATGGCTTGCCACCATTTATGCCACATTAAATAATCAACACCTTTTATTAATCCTTTCCTCATGCACTGAAAATAAAGAAAAGGTTAGATTCTTCAGGATAAGAACTGCAGAGGTCACACATATCTTAACATAAGAGCTTCAATCCCAGCTGAAAAACCTGACTCAAAATGGCAACCACTAAATCAGAGCAAAAAGCTGTCCTGATCTTGAGAAACATTAAATTCTGCTGGTTCCATCCCTAAATCAAGATAAATAAAAGGAGAAAAAAAATTCAAAACCACACTGTTAAGGCTCAGGTTAATCTTATTTTAAGTGTCCTGCTAAAGAGAATTTTAATGTCAGGATGATTACAACTCCTCTAAAGGAGTTTATTGGAGGTTTATTGACAGGTCCTTACCTACACCCAAAGTGACATACAGAAGCAATGCTATTTTAATTCAGCTACATTGTCATACATTAAGGAAGCACTGCTGGGAAGTTGTTTCCTTTACACAACCTTTGAAGCAATTCTTACCAAGACAAATGGGAAGGGCTTTATGTTTACATTTTCACTGCTTACTTATTATTTTTTTCATTACCTACTAATTTCTATTGTTCTGCTTTCTCAGTTTCCAGCAAGTACTTGATGATCAGCAAGAAAAAAACTTTCCCTGAACAACTCTGTATTTCAGTTGATATCGGCTCTCTGATAGTCAGGTCAACTTGTCTTTCTTCAAACTTATATTTCTACTTGTACTTATGTTTGATATAGATTTAACAGTTCTCAAAATTTCATGCTAGGGAAATACCAATAATAACCTTTCATTCAAAGTAAAAACATATGCATTAGTGGCGTGGTAAATTTAAATGTCACCTTGGGAGAAGGAGGATAGAGAGAAATCTTCAGATGAGGGATCAAAGTACTACATCTACATTTAGTAAGAACTGAAGCTCTTTTAACCTCCATGGATCTCCAGAAACTGCATCAGCTAAAAAGCTATTTCAAAAATCCAAATATCAGGATTGTATCAACAATTTTTTGCCTCCTATTAGTTTTAAATAGGTAAATCTTCAATGCTATATCTTGGAGAACTATTTAGAAACCAAACAAAATGTTGTTTCTGTTGTGAAATTGTTTTCTAGCCTTGGTTCCTGAATGATAACTATATCCTGGAAATTTCTTTGCCCTCATTTTCCACAAAATATACTAGTTTTTTTCTACAGCCTGAGTACTGCATTTATATTCCACAGGTATCCTTGGTCACATCAAAAATTAAATCTAGTTAGAAAATGAACAGCAGCAAGGGCACAATGCTGGCTCATGTTCAAGTGTTCACCAGGACCCCACGTCCTTTTCTGCCAAGATGCTTTCCAGCTGGACAACCCCTAGCATATGCTAGTGCCTGTGGTTGTTCCTCCCCAGGTGTGAGACTTTGCATTTCCCTTTGCTGAACTTTTTGATGTCCCAGTTATTCCATTTCTCCAGCCTGTTGTAGTTCTTCTGAATGGAACAACCTACCTGGTGTATTAGCCACTCCTCCTGGTTTTGTATCATCTGCTGATTGCCAAGGGTGCACTCCAATCTATTATTTAGGTCAGCAACAAAGAGGCTTAAGATTACAGGCCCCAGTATCCACCCTATGGGTACACCATTAGTGGCTGGTCTTCAAGTGGGTTTTTGACAATGGTTACAACACTTTACAACTGTCTGTTCAGACAGATTTCAGTTCATCTCACTGTCTACTTATCTATCCCATATTTCATGAGATTGTCTATGAAGATTTATAGGAAACAGTGTAAAAAATCTTACTGAAGTGAGGATAAACAACATCCACTGCTCCCTTCTCATACACCAAATCAGTCATCTCTCTGTAGAAGACTATCAGGTTGGTACAACATGACTTCCCTTCTGTGGTCACTGTTCCCAGTCATTGTATTAAGCTAGGGAACAATATTTTCACAAAACCAAATTGATTTTGGAAAGGAGAATGTTCACACTTACCACAGACCAGCCTGCAAGTGTCAAGAAGATCAGAAACCAGTACATTTTTGAGGAAGAACTGTATCAGGAGGTCAGCTTGTCCTTCCAGTAGTCTCACATATTATTTTAAATCAAAACAACTCTTCCTTCTCTCCTCCTACTCCAAATTATATTTTAATCTCAAATTCCCAAGAATTCTAACAAATGCAGTTTTTTTACATACAATAAGAGTATTTCAACCCCACAATTGTTTCAGAAAAGTATAGCTGACTGAAAATAGAGATGGGGAATGGAATATTATTGCATATTAAATTTACTGCTGAGATAATGAAACTAATAAATAAGTGCATTTCAACAGGAACACATGGAAATTGGAGTCTGTGACTGCACAATGTGGAGTACACATCATATTGGGAGATTAAATTTGTTTTGAGAAATTTATTCCAGCAAAGACTCTGCAACTACAGACGTGAGTCTGCCCAGAGAATAAAGGAAAAAAAAATAATTTTGTGTGTGTAATTATGATTTCATTTCTAGGCCATAAGCAACAACATGGACTTCCAAAGTTCAGGTATTGTTTCTGGCATCTATCATTTTGCCACGGATTTTAAATCAAAACACAAATAATGAGACAATTACAGCCCTTTCCTTCATTCTGTTGTTTCTTCCATCTCTTGCATCATATTCTTGGCAGAGCAAATGTAGCCTATGTTCGCAAAACAGTTAATCTGGAACCAAGCTGACTAAAAGTTTAAGGCTTTTGTCTTTATTGCTATAGAGATGGAAATCCCAATATTCTGACCTAAAACTTGTCTCCTTTAGGCTCTAAACAACTTTATTTCCAGTCCTCCCATTCTGATTTATTTTTCCTGTGCTTGAATTCTTTATCCACATTATCAAGTTACTGTAAATATATTGGAAAAAGTGAACAAGGAATTACATGGAAATGTACTTACCTCATGACAAGTCATAAGACATGACTTCGACTCAGAGGATAAAATGAATATTTTGAAATGAAAATACAAATAAAATTTCTGAGCACTACATAACTTGCCTGTCCAATAAACAATCAAATAAAACACTGGCAGCTGGCTGCTTTTCTGTTGACTGGCTAGATGACCTGTACAAATCACATTTACCTGACTTCCTTATCTTCATGCTAAAATGAAAATAATAACCTTTGTATAGTGTTTTGACATCAATAGTGCTAAATAAAAATGAAATATTTTGCAGAAAATATTTGTCAAGTTCCAAAAATAAAATTTTACATCCCACAGATAGAACAAAAAAAGAGAGAAGCACTAGTAAAAGTGCAAGGATTGAAAAAATCAGCCTCTAATAGTACTAGAGACAAACACATATACATACACTTCAGTGAATTCTTCACAAGCTCAAATGCACAAGTCCAGATATGACAGCTGGAAAATGTAATTTGTGCCAATGACCTCTACAAGCTAGAAATCAATTTGTGTGAACAGCAAAAATAAGAAACTCTAAGACCAATTCACAGAGGAAAAGAAATAATAATTTCTGCAATTTTCTTGTAGTTGCAGTCACTACATTCTGTTCCCTGCCTGATACCTGAGAAAACGCAGAATAGAACCAAACTGATTTTCAGAATAAGCCACAGTGTTTTCTCAGAATCTTGGTGCCAGAGAAACAATGCATTTCTCTATAGAAAACAGCAGATCCAAATTTCTGGTTGTTTAAGATACTGAGTTTCTTGCTTGCTGGCTGGCTTACATGAAGATTTTCAAGCCCGTTTCTCACTTTGTAAAATGAAGATGAAACACTCCACAAAAAAAAAAAAAAAAAAAAAAAAAAGGGTTTTTCTAATACAGTTTTTCAAGTAGTGCAGCAAGCACACACATAAGTGAGTAATCCTGCTACTTGGTTTCATCCAGCTTCAGCAAGGTTCACACACTTTTAACTGAGAAAGGGCACCAATTTTTTGCCATCCAGAACCTCAGTGACCAGTTTTCTATGAACAACGCATGTTCCACCCGCTGCAGAGCTAGAAATGGTGTACAGATCCTAAATGGGTTATCGCTTGACTCTGTTGTATCAGAGTCACAGCAATTTCAAGCCTGGCTCATACAGTCACACACGGCGTAGGAAAACCAATCATTTCTCTTCTAATACTGGAGAGAATAGTCTAGAAAGGAATCTTCCCAGAATACCTAATTTTACCTCTGTCTCAGGTAGTGAGTACAATTTAAGTCAATCCTGTCTTCTCAGTACATCCTCAGGCAGACTAGCATTAGAAATATCTCACAACAAACCATGTAACTTATTTTTTCAAAAGCAAGAGGACCAGGATGGAAGACTAAGTTACAGTAGCTCTCCTATGTTGTTACAAACACATCCCAACGAACCAATACTATGGTCTCCAAGCATGTGGTTTTATGCAATCTAAGTCCTCCAAGTACAATCTTTGGCTATGCTGTCAGATTAAACTGAAATGACACAGGAATTTTAATAACTCATTATAAGCTGAACTAAACAACTCTTCAAATAACAGAGTGAAAAAAGTATGCAGAAAATCGTTACAGCTTCTGCAATGTAATAGTAGATGTTTAAAAATTAAGAGATTGCAATCAAATTAATGTTCCTGTAAACAAGAGTTTAAAGTGGTGTTTAATATAGTTAGGATAAATGGAGGAGCGGGTGGGTGGAAACAACAGCCATATTTGAGAAAAGCTATTTACTAAGCTGCTGCAGGAAAGTATGTGCTCCCTGTAACTAATTCTCACATCATATTATCTTCTTCTTTTATGTACCCAACTCCCACCTGCCTGACTGCACACTGTCAGCTGCACTACTGTTTGCCTATTCTATCCGGGACAAGAGGCACACATATGTAGCTGTCATTCATTCTAGTGTTCATTTTCACTAGAAAATGCTATATAATTGTGGTACTTTAATTATTCTGTGACACTATAGGACTTTAGCTGTCTTTGTTACCTCTAAGAGCCAAAATGTCAGTTATTTGTAGAATCATAGAATCATTTAGGCTGGAAAAGACCCTTCGGACCCTTAAGGCCATAGCAGGGCTATGATCTCATTGACATCACAGAGGCACGGTGGGATGGCTCCTGTGACTGGAATGTTGGAATGGAGGGGTACAGGCTCTTTAGGAAGGACAGGCTGGGGAAATGAGGAGGGGGCATCAGCCTCTACGTCACTGACCAGCTGGAGTGCATGGAGCTCTGCCTGGGGATGGATGAGGAGACAGCCAAGAGCTTGTGGGTCAGGATTAATGGGAGGGCAGGGACAGGTGAAATTATAGTGGGGATTTATTAGAGGCCACACAACCACAAAAACCGAGCCGGTAAGACCCTCTGCAGACAGATAGGAGCAGCCTCAAAAGCCCTGGTCCTCGTGGGAGACATCAACCACCCTGACACTTGTTGGAGGGACCACACAGCATTTCAGAAGGTTCCTGGAATTCATTGATTATAACTTCCTTCTCCAAGTGATAGACGAGCCAACAGGGAATGTGAAGCTCAAGGGCAGCCTGGGCTGCAGGGACCGTGAAATGGTTGAGTTAAAAATCCTCAGGGCAGTGAGGAGGGTGCACAGCAAGCTCATTACCCTGGACTTCAGGAGAGCGGACTTTGGCCTCTACAGGGACCTGCTTGCTAGAGTCCCATGGGACAAAGCCCTGGAGGGAAGAGGGGCCCAAGAAAGCTCCTTAATATTCAAGGATCACCTCCTCCAAGCTCAGGCGCGATGCATCCCAGCAAAGAGGAAGGTAGGCAAAAATGCCGGGAGGCCTGCATGGATGAACAGGGAACTCCTGGGCAAACTCAAACAAAATGGAAGCGTACAGAGGGTGGAAGCAAGGGCAGGTAGCCTGGGAGGAATGCAGAGAAATTATCTGAGCAGCCAGGGATCACGTTATGAGAGCTAAAGCCCTGTTAGAATTAAATCTGACCAGGTACATTAAGGACGACAATAAATGCTTCTACAGGTAAGTCAGGCATAAAAGGGAGACTAGGGAAAATGTGGGCCCTCTCAAGAAAAAAACAGGAGACCTGTTTACCCAGGATATGGAGAAGGCTGAGGTACTCAGTGATTTTTTTGCCTCAGTCTTCACTGACAAGTGCCTGAGCCATACTGCCCAAATCACAGAAGGTGAAGAATGGGACTGAGAGAATGAATGACCACCCATTGTAGGAAAAGCTCAGGTTCAAGACCATCTAAGGTCTGAAGGTGCACAAGTCCATGGGATCTGATGAGATACATTCACAGGTCCTGAGGCAACTCGTGGACGAAGTTGCTAAGCCACTATCCATCATATTTGAGAAGTCATGGCAGTCCAGGGAAGTTCTTCCTGTCCAGAAAAGGGGGAAAAAAAAAGAAAGGGAAAAAAGGAAGACCTGGGGAACTAGAGACTTGTCAGTCTCACCTCTGTGCCCAGGAAGATCGTGGAGCAGATCCTCCTGGAAATTATGCTAAGGCACATGGAAAGTAAGGAGGTAACTGGTGACAGCCAACACGGCCTCACTAAGGGCAAATTGTGCCTGGTAAATTTAGTGGCCTTCTACAACAGCATTGGTGGATAAGGGAAGAGCAACTGACATAATCTACCGGGACTTGTGCAAAGTATTCAACACTGTCCCGTATGACATCCTTGCCTTTATTGGAGAGGCATGGACTTCACAGTTGGACCACCCAGTGAATAAGGAATTGGTTGAATGGTCTTTCTCAAAGAGTTGAAGTCCTTGGCTCAGCATCCAAATGAAGACTGGTGACAAATAACATTCTACAGGGCTGGTGGTGTTTAACACATTTGTTGGAGGCATGGACAGTGGGACTGAGTGCACCCTCAGCAAACTTCCTAATGATACCAAGCTGTGTGGTGCAGTCAACACACTGGAGGGGAGGGATGCCACACAGAGAGACTTTGACAGGCTTGAGAGGTGGGTCCATGCAAACCTCATGAAGTTCAACAAAGCCAAGTGCAAGGTCCTGCACATGGGTCAGGGCAATCCCAAGCACAAATACAGGCTGTAAGGAGAATCGATTGAGAACAGCCCTGAAGAGAAGGACTTAGTCTTGGTTGAAGAGAAGCTTAATGAGACTTGGCCAACGTGCACTTGCAGCCCAGAAAGCCAGCTGTGTCCTGGGCTGCAACAAAAGAAGTATTAACAGCAGGTCGAGGGAGGGGATTGTCCCCCTTTACTCTGCTCTTGTAAGACCCCACCTGCAGTGCTGTGTCCAGCAATTTCATCCAGGCAGTAAATAGAAATGTGTTCTCAAACCTATCTGTGACACCTTCTTTGAACTATTTTGTCAGAGAAATTTCAGTCACTAGGATTTCCAACCATCAAGAACAGTTACCTAAAGTTATTCTGAACATCAAGGGTTCATGGTTGATTGTTTTGGCCTTGCTTTAATTTTGTATAAAATCACACCAGTAAAGTAGTTTCTTTTTACTTGGAGTGGGTTCACCTTCACCCTATATTCTGCCATATAGTATCACAGCAACTTTAGATAAATGCAAAGCCTACAGCACATATCTTCAGGATGTGAGTCACGACATGTACAAAGAAATGTGTGTTTAGAAGGTGGTGATTGGTAGTGATCATTTAAATTTATCTGCCACCGAAACCATGGCACATTCATACATCAAGATGTTTTATGCATGTTGGACAACTTTGTGGTAAATGGGTATTTCCTTGCTTTGAAAATGGGTTGTAGTGAAACTTCTTATATTTGATACTGTCATTTTCTTTTAGATTAGTTTAATCATATAATGATTCAAATTCTGTGTTCCCTTAACATGGAAGTCTTTTTTAGTTGTCAGATTACACCGAATTTGGGTCATTGATGTTTTTCCTTTTCATTCCATTTTTTCTAGTTTCTTACCATCAGCACTCTTAAAACAAACAAACAAACAAACCAACAAACAAAACAAAAAAAACAAACAAAAAAAAAAACCCCTCACCAACAATTGTCTTCCTGTTCAACTCTAGAAGAGTAAAAGGTATCTGGGAGAACAGCCCAAAAACGTTTCCTTAAATAAAGCTTTTTGTAACCCAGACCACATAACTATGTCTACACATGGATGTTTATAGATATACATACATACGTATACGTACATGTTTATACATCAAGTTTAAAATATTTTGCATTTCAAACTATAACTGAAGTATTTTCCCTTCACACCATGTTTCTGCTTCCCCAAAACATTTTACTCACTAGGGTCTCTCAAACATTTTTTCAAAATTTTTGGGGTTAAAAACAATCTCAGACATTATACACATGCAAAGTAGCAAAAAGCTTTACTAAACCTTACTCAGTTACTTAGCAAATGCATGTTTTCTCTGCCAAAGAAAAGCTATTCCTATTTCTTCTTTTATATTGTACAATTAAGTTCAAATTTGTTTAAGCTTTCTGATGGGCTGATTTTTTCTTAATTACTTTATTACAGTTGCCAAAATCATCAAATGATAAATAACTGAATTCTGACAGGATATATAAAGGGAATTCATCTGTCTCATTAACTTTAGAGCAGACTTTATAAAATGTAACAGAGAGAATGCCAGCCATACTGACAGAAAACCTTATTGCTGAAGGTTAACTACAGATTCATGGAAATCAATTTGTGTTTTAAGTTACAGAGTGCCATGCTACATCTGGAGAAAATTAACATCTAAAAGAATAGTGTATTCCAAGAGTTAAGGTTACTCAAAATTTTGACTTCTGAATGCAGATTTTTAAATGTAAACTCAGATCTGCCTGATTTATTCAGAGCTAATATGCTGTGGATCACTCCATAAACTACAGATTCACAGTCCCTTCCATTTACTTTATTCCAATTTTTCCTTTAGAATAAAACATTTTTTTCCCATCTTTTAAATTTCAACAACTTTACCACAACCTCAGTTTCCCTAATTTATCCAGCAATCCACAAGGTTTTAACTCTCCGTTCTCTGAACTATGTTGTCTTTAACTTGCAATTGACTTGAATTTTTTACTGGTTTATCGAACAAAACAAAACAAAAAAAGCTTAACACATTTTTCTGCAAAGCCGAAGAATTAGAAAGTTTTTCAAGTCCTTTAAAATTTATTTGCCTAATTGTCTCTTACATGTTACCAATATAACCAGTGAAACTTTTAGTGTGACTTCTTTCTTGGGGGCTTTTTTCTGGAATTGTTGAAAAAAAAAATTGAATGAGGCACACTGATCTCTGGTAGCCAGCTGGCAACTGAGCGTTCCTGAAAGACAAATTTATTTCCCCTCTTGCACGTCTCAGAGGTACTCTTCACCTAGTACAGTACATCCTTTACAAATCTACATTCACTAGCTAGCTGTGCAAAGACATGCCTAAAATGAAAAGTCAGATTTGCTAACTACATTATTTTAGATTTATAGGCATGGCATTACAGATTTGTTGTGGTTTAATCCCAGCTGGCAATAGGCACCACACAGCTGTTCACTCACTCCCACTCAGTGGGATGGGGGAGAGAATTGGAAGAGGGTTGAGGTAAAGACAGTTTAATAGGTAAAGCAAAAGTCATTCATGCAAGCAAAGCAAAACAAAGAATTAATTCACTAATTCCCATCAGCAGGCAGGTCTTCAGCCACCTCCAGGACAGCAGGGCTCCATCACACATAACAGGTACTTGGGAAGACAAGCACCATCACTGCAAATGTCCCCCCCGCTTTCTTCTTCTTCCCTCAGCTTTATATGCTGAGCATGATGTCCTATGGTATGGAATATCCCTTTAATTAGTTGGGGTCCCAACGTCTTGTGCACCCCCAGCCCACTCGCTGGTGGGGTGGTGTGAGAAGCAGAAAAGGCCTTGGCTCTGTGTAAGCACTGCTCAGCAATAGCTAAAATGTCCCTGTGTTGTCAAGACTGTTTTCAGCACAAGTCCAAAACATAGCTCCATAGCAGCTACTATGAAGAAAATTAATTCTATCCCAGCCAAAACCAGCACAATATTTCATCACTAAAATTTAAAATATCCAGGTTTTCTTTCACATTTCACATGACTTTGACTTCAGTATTCATACTACAGCTGAAGTTCCTAGAACTTAATGTATTTGTAACCTACCTGCAGCTCACCAATATCCAACTCCATTTCAAGACTTACTTTCTTACTTTGTAAAATTAGTAAATACCAGCTGCATAACAGGTTCAATTCACATGTATCTCATCCAAATTTTAGTTCTTTCCCCATCATTTTCTGAGAATATCTAGCAAAGTCTCTCTGAAATATCTAAAAAAGTTAGATGTTTGGTGAAGAATATTGCATACCAGGCCAGTGTTGTTTCCATAATCTTTTATAAAAATGAGGTTACAGCTGCACACTGCTGCTTAAATCTCTCCACCAGTGCTGGAACTTTCATAGAAAGCTCTCATCTGATGACTAGTAAATCCCAGATTTTGCAATGAAATTTCCTCTGGCAAAGATAAACTTTCAGGTCAATATCATGCAAAAGCATCCCCAAATCCCACCATAAAGATCTACAGATGAACAATAAGAAGGAAAAGGATCAAAACACCAGGAAGCTAATCTGTTGATTATGTATTACAAAGTGTTACTGTTTTTTACATCTTTTCATATGAAACACAAAGGCAATTTTCATATCAACAAAGGAGAGGGAAGTTAAGGAATCATCATTTTGTTGTCCTAAAAAAATTATATATGAAGACTTGCATCATATTTTTTCCTTCCAGAGTTTCTTTGTGAAATGACAGTGAAAGAAATGGGACTGGGGAAAAAAAAGAAAAAAAAAAAAAAAACCTACATCACATTTAAGAAACAATTCTTGTCAATGACAGTAGACAACTAACAACAGGCCCAAAAGCGGACATCAAAGGATACAACAACCAGATGCCTGGCTGTATGTTCCTTGATGAAAAGAAGACGTGTTGTTTCAAGAGGCAATTGGATGTCAGTAAAGCATTTGTGCATGTTCAGTGTCTACCAGCTACATTACAATGATAATCACTTCTGACCTTATGCTGTCTGAATACAGCCTTCCCTTTAAAGCCTTTGCTTTTCCTATAAGCATCCAATTTAACATATATATATATATATATAAAAACATCCAATCTACCAATTCGTGCGTTAAGGCATAATCATCTTAGTTAGTCAAGTAAATGAGGGACTTGCCTTGCTTTTTGTTCCACATATTAGGCTCTGTCTAGCTTTACATCCAAATTTGGAAGCTTAGATACTCACCAAAGTAATTATATCAAAAGTCATGATTAGAGGCTGATATCACACATACCTGTGTGGGCAGACAGAAGTCTCAGCTGTCTATCAAATAAATCTTATCACTTACATGTCACTTTTTCAGACCATTAGTTTTGTATCAGGAGAAAACTCAACAGCTACATAAAAAAAAAAAAAAATGCTTGCAACCTGCTTGTGACATGCTTGTAACCATGGCTGCTCACATAGCTCACTTTTTAAGTTCCACTTTGAACCATTTAGAAATAAGAATACTAATATAGTCCTCTTTGTGTGTTTTTATAGTTCTGAGGGGTGCACATCTCCCAAAATTCCCAAGATTGTACTCTAGAACTATGCCAGTCTCAGAGTTAATAAAGTACACAGGATGGAAGCTCTTTTTGAGAGGAAATATTTGGAAGAGTCTCAGGTGATACATCCAGTTTGAAAGTCACTTGATTAGTCATGATTAAGCTGCAGAGTACTTATATTTTTAACTTCATATATTATAACAATATCCCAAAAAACAACTGTTTTACAGAATTAAAAATTATGATTTATGGAGTATATTAAATATCTAAACACAACAATTTTGCCATAGAGACTACTGAGTAAAGGACTCCAGCATGATAAATCTGCAACAGTGGGGTATGAAAGTCCAATGCAGGTTCTTCTGAAATTTGAATTTTTTTGTGAAATGTATCACAGAATGCTTTGAGAAACAGTTTCTATTTATAGAGAGTAGTTGTGTCTGCAAGTCCAGGGAAAACTGATGTGAACAGGGACTTAATGATGTCTACTGAAAGACTAATCTGAACCATCACTCAAGGAAAAAGACCTTAGTAAGCATGTGATCTTAATCTTGAGGGCAAATATGGGAAATCATGATAGGCTACTATATTTCATTTTGTCCATATGGCAGGATGGAACTAGCGTACTGTAGCAGATCACTCATTATTTAGTTTGATTTTCTTTTCATACTCTCAGTACTTGGGAAGCCTGCAGTCACCCATTAAATTGTGATTACAACATGCACTGGAATTTCTAAGTAACACTACGTCTTGTCTGATGACTTGCTATTTGTTTCATTTATAGCATGCCATATTTTCACTACACTAGGCATGGCCAGAGCTCACTTTTTTAAAAGGAAGCTGGTTTAGCTCTAATTAACTCTGCATGATGGTTTACTTTTTTTGCTCAGAGGTGTACCTCTGAGATGTTACTCTTACATAGTCCCTTAGCAAATGTGTGATTTCTGAACATTTCTGCTTTAACCTTCAGCTTTCTAGTAACATTTTTTAAGCCATTTAACTCAAATCAGAGACATTTATTTTTCCAAATCCAATTATCAAGAATCAAGTGCAAAACTACATCTCTAAATAAATTTCCACTGGTTGTTAGATGAACCTTTGAGGTAGTTGTTATCACAGAGATATCTGAACAGGCTCAGTGATTACCAACGTGCTAGCCACATACAGATTAACATGGTCACCAGAGTTTAAATACTCAAATTTCAAAGTAAGAACACGAAATAACCTTTTATGGGTTTTTGGGGCTTTCGGGGACCTTTTTAGGGTTTTTTTTTAGAAGGAAATCACTCTTTAGAAACACTTGTCTCTCCTTGTTTTCTCAAAGTTAAAGTAATATATCTAACTGGGAGATGAAGGAAAAACCCAGTGACCTTCAGCGCACTCTTTGCACAAGGAAACAATACAAAAGGATAGTAAGGCTTGTCCCTCATTCTCCACTTCACAGCCTTGCAGAAGAGCAGATCTGCACCATGTTGGAAGAAAGAATGTGCTTGAATGTACTTCCTGGTAAGTATATACTTTCAGAGAAAGTATACTGAGGTTGCCTCAATGTCCCTGTTCTTCGGTCTTATGAAAGTCAAGGATGTGGAGGACAGATCATAGTTAATCTGACTTTTCACCATAATAGAAAAGCAGAGGAACGTATACTGGTGACAGAGCATGATAACAGCACATCCTGTCCTTGTGAGCCTAGCAGCCATTCTTCTCAAAATGTTGTTTTTCACTACGGGTTTTTGATGCTAGATATCAACATCAGAGGCAACTTCCAAAAGTAGAAATGCAGAGGACATGTTTTCCAGCCTTTCCAGGAAACTTCTTAAAGAATTAACTTTCTTGTAACCATAACTAAAATCTTAGCCATAAATACTTGACTTTAAGTTTTACTACTAGGTGCTGCCCCCTCCAATAAACAGATTTTATATTTAATTTTATTGGATTCCATACAGTTTCCTTCACGTGAAAAAAAAATGCATGTTATTTGCAATGGCTATGAAAGCATGAAGTGGATTAATTAGACATCTATGAGAGCTTATCTTTCCCTTGGATGATACTATTGATATTCTTCTCAGATATGGGAAGAGGCATTTCAGAGCAGGAGTTGTGCAGGACACTATGGGACCACTAAGAAAAACAGCGAAATACTGGAAGTATTGCAGAACTAAATAGAAAATCATCCTGTTACTTACTTAGCTGAGGTTTGCACCCGTTTTTTATGGTTCACTTTGAGGTATGTTCCAATTTAAAGATACTAGGTTTTTGTAGTTTTGGCAGAAAGAAAGATTTTTCTACTGTAAAACCCTGAAACATCTAACTTTCTCCTGGGGGAATTATTATTTCTCTGTTTGTTATTGAAGTAGACAGCATAATGGTTGAGAGTGATAATCTCAGGCTAGGGAACAAAATTATATGTACTTTCCTTGGTAAAGATAAATGGATAACCAGTATATAATGGCTTTATTCTATTGTGACATAATACTAAATATTTATGATTTTTTTTTGTTAGATGGTGGCATTTTTCAGTTACTCTTTTTGTGGTTGCAAAACCCTCCACTCCACCAAAGGACCCTGAAAGAGAGGAAACAAAATACACAGATATGATTTTTCACAGCACACACTAGATGTCTACAGTTGCTGAGGATGGACACAGCTCTTCAGAATTGAGAAGAAGAAATATCAGCAATTTTCCCAGATTCCCAGGATCCAACTGGGGATCAACTATAAAACTGGTAAAACTTGCAATTTTTCCCTTGGTAGATGAAGACTGGGTTAAGGACCAGTTAAGTAATCTAGACATCCATAAATCCATGGGTCCTGATGGGATGCACCTACGGGTGCTGAGGGAGATGGCGGAATTCATGGCTAGGCCACTCTCCATCATCTTTGGTAAGTTGTGGGAAACAGGGGAGGTGCCTGAGGACTGGAGGAAAGTGAATATCACTCTGGTCTTCAAAAAGGGCAAGAAGGAGGACCCGGGTAACTATAGACCAGTCAGCCTCACCTCCACCCCTGGAAAGGTGATGGAACAACTTATTCTTGATGCTGTCTCTAGGCATATCAGGGATAAGAGGGTCATCAGAGGCAGTCAGCGTGGCTACACCAAGGGGAAGTCATGCTTGA
>NW_010143258.1:0-26937 GCF_000699245.1 Pterocles gutturalis
AACACCCAAGCATTTAGTTTATAATTAGATTTTTTTTTTCATGGTCTTTCATACCCTTGGCATCCCCCAGTGGCAGGCATGGGGAAAGCAGATGTTCCTGGGAGTGTCTACAAATGCTGCTACTGACGTGTATGTGTGTGTGCTAGAGAGAAAAGAATGAGAGATAAGAGGTTAAGTCAGATCCTGCTTGTTTGGGCTAGTCATGGATGTGCACTGTGCATGGTTTGTTGCTGGGCAGAATAAGGGCAGTCTCCTTGTATTACAGGTTCTGCAAACTATTTGGTTACAGGAATGGAAAACTGAAAATGGCCAGATGTCCAAAGGAGACCCACTTGGTGGTGTGTACCATATTGGCCAAGGGTAAGCCTTGTCACATCTTGCCCACACCAAGCTCCAATTTGACTCTCCACTTGAGGTTGATCCTACTCAGAGGTGATGAGAAGGAGAGTAGGGCAGAAAGGAACAATTAATCCTATGACAGACAGTGATAGAGCGCTTTAGAACCTGTTTGACAGCTGATAGAAGACTTTTTTGTGTGTTTCTGAGCTTTCTCACCTCAAAGTGAATTTTTGGCCATGCTAGTTCCTTCCATCTTTATGTAGTGATTTTGCTTTCCTGCTCAGCAGAGTTGGTGGCCTTCAGAGCAGGCATCATGGTGGATCAGAAAATATGCAGAAATTCATTTTTTTTGATATATTTAGCAGCTCACTAACTTCTGTTTCAGATGCAGTGGATAAAGATTGAGGAAGGGCATGCAGGAGAGTCCAGCTCCCAAAATGTTCTTTAGGTCATTTTTCAAAACAAACTGTTTTACGTGATACTGCTAAAAACTCTATTGCAGCTAAGAATTTACCAAAATGGGACATCAAATAAACAACAAATGTTTATTAGCAGTTACTTCAGTTCTGAGGTTTTTGCATTTGCTTTGGTGTGCCATCAAAATCGTTCTTGCAACCTATTGTCAAAGGCGGGAACTAAAGTGGTTGTTAATAACCTTGGGCTAGCCAAAACTAATTTTGGCCCAGGTCCTAACCAGGCATACGGAAGAAGAGAGAACATGTGATAAATGAAATGCATTCAATTTTTTTCCTGAAATCAGTGATCAGCCTGGCTAACGGTCTTTACAGGATCTCAGAAGGAGTTAAATAATGAGCACAACTGTTGGGGTAGGAAGAGCATTTCTGAAAGCTACTGCTGATAAGTAGTTAAAGCTGTTTGAAAGCAGCTGCTGCTCTGGATGTGGAAGTGCACCTGTGAGTTGTCAGACTCACACAGCTAATTTGCTGCTGAAATAACTGCACTGGATTACAGGCATTTACAGACAGATTAGCAATGCAGTGCTGTGGGTGCTGCATCCTTTTACTTCTCTGGGTGGGAATGACATGGGAGATGTTCCATCCTGGAGAACGTGGCAGAACCACTTATTTAAAAAATATTTGAGTATTTCTTCAGAGCCATAAGTTATGGGTTTTATGAAAGGAGATGATTTCTGGTTGTGTTTTATCTTAAATCCTTTATAATAAAAAACCCCAAACAAAACCCCAAACAGTATGAATTATAAAAAGCTGATGCATACATACTGTGGTTGGTCTGTTACTCAGCCATCAATACACATTTAACTGAAATGTCACATTTCCCATCCAGCCAAAACATCAGCTATCCTGAAGAACTGTCTCTGCATCTTCAACATGCAGGACGCTAATAGTTAACAGTAAACATTTTTTTTTTTTCTCCTAGAGCATATTTGCACTGAAAGAGCGAAGTATTACAGTAGACCGGATGTTTTAGGTCATTTATTTTGTTTTTGCTTTGTGTCATTTTACAGAAGCACTTCTGCTCTCTAGCGTTAAAATGAAAGCCACTTCTACTCCCCAGATATTACCCAGCAGCACTTGGGGGCTCTTAATGATTAATACCATCACAGTCCAGCCACAAACCTTTCTGGCGCAGATAATGCCAGGCAGCAAGCACGCTTGACACTTTTAATGTATAATTAAGTAGAAAAAGTCAGCACTCAGTATGCAAATTTTTCAAAATTATAAATGATGCCATACAGCAGTAGGGATTGATTTGGTGTAAATGAAACTAATTAAGGAAATGTCAAACATAATTAATAAAACTGGTTTAAACTGCAAAACATTGTCAATTGAATGAATGAGGAGGCATTGGCTCCCATTGTTTCTGCTTTATTTAGGGCTTGTGTTTAGCTTGTACTCTGTTCCTAAACGCACTTTCTCTACCTCACACCCTCCACTACCAATTCCCAGAGAGGGGGAAAATAAATTTGCTTGTCTCTCCACTGACTGCAGAAATTAATTGCAGAAATCTTGTCCCATCCAAGTGTTACATTCACTCACAGGACATTAACATAACTAATTTGAAAGAGCCCAAATGACTGCATAATAGAGCACTGTCAGTATGCCTGGCAGTCTTCGGTCATACCAAATTAGCTTGGTTTTCTAATTGAAATTTTTTTTCCTACAACTCTCTTTATAGTTTTTTTCCTCAGCTATTCATTTTTGATAAGAACAAAGGTTTTATAATTTACAAAAGAGTGCTTGACCTATAATTACTAGGAGGAAATTAGGGGAGGTAGAAAAGTCAGATTTAGTCCTAGTAATGATGTTGGAGACCTTGCTCCCTCTAGGGAGCCTGAAGAATAATGGAATCTTCTATTTTTACAGGCGACCTGTGCACTGGTGCTGACTTTAACTGTGAATCCACTTTACCTTGCAGGTCACTTGCTTAACACTAAAAGTGCCAACAGAATCACAGGCCATTATTCCAAATGTCATTCTGTGCCAGTGCCATTTCCAAATGCCCTTCCCTTCAAATGAATGAATCAAAGAACATCTGCCAGTCCTCTTATCTTGTCCTGGTAAATCTCCTGGTTTTAAGAGTTTCACAAAATTAAAGTGGTGCTTAATTTAAGTAAATGGGGTCACAGGTAAGATTTTTGTTTTAAGAAAGTAGCGCTATGATGCTTCTCTTTAAAAAAAAAAAAAAAGTTACATAGCCTGGCTTTTCACACATATTTGGTTTTAGAGCGGAGGTTCTTTTCCACCAGCCAAGTCATCCTTTCTGATAATTTAGTGTCTCCTTTTGCATATCAAACTACGTCCTTGCAGCAGATCATTTAAAAAGATCAAATACCAGAATGTTTTCCTGATATCACCTCTCTAAGTTCAGCTTGGTGTTTTCCACCCTTTATACAGGTTTCAAGGTAGAAGTATATGTATATGTGTTGGTGCGGACACACATTCATATATGCAAATACACGTCTGTGTGTGTATGTGCATAACATGTATATATATCATATATATATATATAAAACATAGAATTTCAAATCCATATTACAATTGCATGCATACATTATATATCTGTAAATGTGTATTTGTATATAAATAAATAAATACATATTGTATGTCTCCTTCTAATGGATGTTACACATCTGACATAATCCAGGAATCCTGAAGTTGATTTTTCTGTATTTTTTTCCTACAGATCAGAGGGGTCGGGGTAGAGTTTGTGGCTAAAATATTTTAAAAAATCATAATGCCCTTTATGTAACCCTTGATGATTTTTTAAGACATTTCTTAATATTGGTATGAAATTTTCCATTTGAACAGTAATTTCTATGCTGCTAAATTTGCTAGCATAATTTAATTATTAGAACTGCTGGACAGAAAACACCCATGTTTATTTCCTCTTGAAGAGGAAACATAAATCATATGGAAATAAAATTACATGTAAAATTTTTTTCAAATTCTCTGTTATAGAAGGCAGTTGCAATAATTTATTAAATCGGTAACAGCTTTTTCTCAAGGACAAAATGATATGATTATACTTCTGGTGTTGATCACCACTGAAATAACTCTGTCTAGACATTAAACTTTGCAAGCCCTAATGGCTTTGGGGAGCTGCCTGGTCACATTTTCTCTTTCTGTAGAAGAAGCTGCAGAGAGCCCATCCAGCAGGGTGGCCCACAAGATGCAGATGCCAGGGGCTGAGCAGCAATCCTCAGCTGGTTGTGCACATTCCCCCATGCTTTGGAAGGTGCCTTCCAGCCCTGCCCGGGGCATGCTGGCCGCGGTGCCTTGGGGTGGTCAGCCAAGGGCTGCGGGAGCCCTCGTGGATGGACTGAGAGATGTCAAATACATTCTAATTTACTAACAACAATCAAGGAATTAAATCTCTGTTTCTAGATCTCCAGCAGATAAGATACTCCCGGGACTTGTATCTCCAAATTCTTTTTGTTATATTCAAAGGTCTTACTGCCTTGTATTAATAATATTCAGTAAAATACACTAACTACTCTTTATTAAAAATACATGTTTGAAATGAAGAAAAAAATTAATTTTAATTCTTTAAACCAGTGAGTGCATTCCACCTTAAATCCCAGTTCCCGGTTTCCAATACCTGCACGAAAATTTCCAGTAGTTTCCCCGGCTTGAGGTAATGGCATTTACACTTTCTCAGAAGCCTTCTGCAAAATATTTCAGAACTGAATTCCCTGTGAAAAATTTGACCAGTTAACAACCATTTCCTAGAAGTTCCGTGGTTTTTTGGGAGTTCCCATCAGCTCACCTAAGACGACTCAAAAGTTACAGACTTCTTCCAGTAGCTGCCGGGTGAAGTTGTGCATCTTCCTTAATGCCAGAGAAACAGGCTAAGTAATGAGACATCTACCTCTGACCTTGAGCCTTTTTCCTTACATCCACGTATGGAAAGCTGAGAGTTGTCTGTATGTTTGATGCGTGTAATATTTCAAGAAAGTTGTTGTGTCTCCTGCGTCTGAATTTAGCACTTTTTAATTTGTTAAGTGGTGTCTATTTGATTTCTTCTAGCTTATACTTTTAAGAATATACATTTTCTAAAAGTAGAAAGAAGACAGTTCTTTAATGTGGGCGGGGGGGTTTGTCCATTCCACTATGGCAATGTATACAAGTGCAAAAATGGAAACCATTGAGTCCCTTGGGTTTTAGGATTGCCACAGCATGCCCAAGGACTGCACTTGGGACAAGCCTGCTTGCACTGCTTGTACTACAGGAGTACTTACAGACCTTTCCAAACTCTTCCATTGTCCACAGTTTGCACTAGAACAACAAAGAAATTAAATTGTCCTGGGTGGATCAATGGTTTTCTTAATACTTTGGCATCAGGGGAGAAACACAGACTTCCGAATATGAACTGGTCCTCGGTCCTAACTTTGTGGTTCATGGAAGCATTTTTAGAGTTCAGTTATTCTAATGACAGGCTAGATATCAAAAATAATTCAGACGACTTTCACCCTAAAAATTCTTACTTGCTTCCTTGGGTGTCATTGGAGTTTGTTATGACAAGAAGAGGTTTAATCTGCCTGTGTACTATTTGAGAAATGGTTGCCAACGTTACTGAAAGGCCACTCTATCCAAATACTCATAACTTTACATTATATTCAGCAAATATAACCCTGAAATTTAAGAAGATGGATTACCTTCCCAATTGTTTCAAATTTACATTTCCTGCCTTGACATTGCAAGAAAGGCAATCCTGTGAGATCTTCACACGAAGAGCACTGTGGGAAGACCTTTCTATATCTACCTGTATATAACTGAGGGCATATGTGTAACATTACCCTCAGATAACAGTCCTGGTTGAAGGACTCCTTAATACAGAGAATTTGGGGGGAACCTCATTGCATGCTTTAAGGCTCTTGATAGGATCCACTCTTGGCCACCGCTGTGGTCAGTCAGGTGTTTCAGCCAGCCTACACTGGAAAAGTTTCTGCAAGACTTTTGAAAAGTTAGAGTATGTGTCAAAATATGAGCGTGAAGTCCGGAAATCTACAAATCCATTTTAAAGGTCACCAGCATGGAACATGTCCCACCAATGCCTTGCTGTTGTTTTAACAGGTAACAAGTAGTGTTATAGAAGCCAAAATTGAGATGCATGGGGTAGGACATGCATTTCACTCATATTTGAGGATTCATATCTGCATTTATATAGTTTAAGCCAGTTTATTTGAAATAGATATATCATAATATAACACATGTTTTCAATTATACTTTCTTTAAAGTGAGTATAAATGATTGAATAAGTGCAATTACACTCTATCTTAAAATTGGTTAATAATAACAACGATGATGATAAGAATAATAATACAGTACTACTGCTACTAAGAATAATAATAAAACAACCCTTAAATTACTCTATTCCTCAAAACAACATCAGTATGTCATGAAAACAAATCACTTTCAACCTTGGAAAAGGTTTTGTTATAATCATTAAATAAATAATAATAAAAAACCTCACATATACATTACTTTATTGCCTCTTTTTCCCCCTAGGTTCCAGTTTAATGAAACAGCCCATTTTTCTACACTACTAACTTTCTTATTCTGAGAACACCATGGAAACAGGGACCTATATAGGTATTCTTGAAAATATTACTTCATTTACAGTTTTGAGAAATACTTTCCACAAGAAATCTGATGACAAAGACAGTCAAAACAGGAAAAAACAATGGGAAAGTTTATGATGTATAAAATGAATTCTTCAAAAGAATTTTGTTTCAAAATGCCAAGGGTTATAAGTCAACTATATGCAGCACATATTACTATTTATTACCTTGCATTTGGCTGAAATTCATCTCTTTTGACAACCTTGGGTAAATCATGTTACATATTTCATAAAATATGAGTGCTGGACCTTTTCCTGAAGACACTATTTAGCAAGTGAACTCATAGCTATTGGCTGCATCGCAGTTGCCATAAGCTCCCTTAAGACTGGGGCTTTTGAAAGGTCCTGTGGCAGCTGACTCAAAGGAAAGGTATTTATAGAAAACATATGCAAAAATTGATGTCCAGTTTTCAGAGCTCAGATGGGAAGCTAAATACAAATTGAGATGTGTAAGTTTCACTTTTGAGCAAATTTACTTGGTAAAAGCTTAATTTTTTTTTTTTCTTAATTTGAATATGTTTGGGGCTCCTCAGAATATACAGCTTTATAGCTAATGTATTTTTTATTCTTGAAGGCTCATTATTATACAGTGAGGTTACTGAACCTAGACCACATAGTGCAGATTACCCAGTGTAGTATTAATCAAAATATATATGGCAAATGGGATCGAAAACAGTGCCAAACAGATATCTGCTTTTAGCAGGGAACAAAAATGCATTTAGCTCCTTTATTAAAAGGTATTATGGGCAATTTATTTTTAAACCATCTCTCTAACACCTTTAACTAGCATGCAGTTTAAAGTACTCCCAAGCAACTTGACTTTTACATTTCCTTCAAAACGTTAATTTGCTTTTGCAAATTGATGTAAAACATGCCTTTGACCCCTGGAATGATTCAAACTATTAACAATAAATTAGATTATAATTTAAAACAAGATCAACTTTTTTTTTTTTTTTTTTTTTTTTTTTTTTTTAACTTAAAAAAAAGGCCCTAATTTTTCGGGGGCGTTAAAATAAAGGCCTGACATTTCTGGGAGTGAGATAATACTGGTTACAGGGAAATAAAACTTGGAATAGTTGCAGCTATGTACCTTGTCCATTGTTAAGTGTGGCAGTGTTAAGGGACTTGCAGAAACTTTTCAGGCTACTCAAACATGTTTAACAAATTAAATTAAGAAATTATTTTTTGGTTGTTTGAGATTATTTAACTTCAGGAAGCAGTCACTAGGCTAATGTGCTCTCTTGCTGAAGTCCCACCCTTAAGTGTGGCAGGGCACTCTGTTTCCAGAGACAACAGAATAATACAACTGTCCAAGCACAGGCTTATTTTTTTAAAAAATAACACAAATGTCACTTTACCTATTCAAAACTGTGCATTGATGATGCTCAATAACTAGTAGTCTCAGCTATCACAACTGGCTTTATCAATACGGTGGCTGCCACTTCAAGGGGCCAAGAAGGGGAACTATCAGAAGAGAATACCTGAGCATATACAACTTGAATTTGACAAGGCTGATTGCTGAAAGCTGTAACTGACTCGTATCCTTAGCGTGGGTATGTCCCAGGAGGAGAAGAGAAACCTCCCCTGTGGGTTGAGTTACAGTTCGGTTTCTCCCCCATGTCCTATGGATCCATTTGCTGAAATCTAAGATCCTGATACAAAGCGTATGGAAACCAATTATAAGACCCTTATTAACTTTGATGGAGGCCCTAAGGGTTATCTTCAACCACCCTTATTTGCATTGTATAGAAGCACAAACACCTCTCAGCAAAACATCTAAATGCATGCTTAATTTAAGCACATGAGCAACAAAATAGATTTATTATGCAACTGGTCTTGCCAATCATTGTTGTAAAGGCTGCATGCTACTTTGGCATTTTCTTTCTGAAAAAGTAAAAAAAAAAAAAAGGCACTAATTTACAACACATGGAGATTGTAACTTTCATCTTGGGAAGTAAGGCTGTACTTGTAATTTTTATCACAGTCCTGTGTAGGGGAAATGTCTAGAAAACTTGATCTCATTACCAGCCTGATTAATTATAGTTGGGCTATTTCTAAAGGATTTATGTAGTATTTGTAAGCTGTCTTAAGAGTGTGTGGTTTTCAATTTATACCACAGAGAAGCTCTACACTGATACAAATCTAGATGTTCAAAACACATCTTACCACACAGATATTTCAAGTCATTAGTATAGACAGCAAAAGTCTTCAACTTCCCACTTAACATGGTTCTCAATTTGCAAGAACCACTTAGATTGTATGATAAAAACATTTTCAAAGACAAGAATTGCTACCTAAGCTTGCACCGCACTTTCACCTCATTTAGCAGCTGCCAGTTCCAGATATTAGGAGAATAATATGACCAGGACAATTATTTGATTAGTTGCTACAAGAAGTGTTTTCCTCTTAACAGAAACCCAATATTAAGGTGTAAATGTTTTCGTATTTCAAGAGTTTCAAATGTTCAAAATACTTCAGATGAAATATAGTTCAAATGTTACATCATTTTGATATCCTTTCAGGACTTAGAGCGCTCTCATTTAAGTGAGTACCACTCTGATATGAGATGTGGAAAATGGGACACTTTCATTAAGTTGAAAAGATTTTCTTTGCTTCCTTTCACGGCTGTTCTCCAACCCTCAGTTGATCCCTGTCACTCAGAAATCTGGTTTTGTTTTTTTTTTTAGTTAAAATCTTATTCTGATTTTTAGACATTTGTATGTTGTGAAGCTTCTCGACTTCGCAATTTTTCTAAACCAGAGTTTATGCATCTGCTTTTGAGAGTAAGAAATTCAAACTTCAATGGGCATAGAGATTACCACTCAAAGCAGCTGCAACATTCTGCAAAGGGGAACACTTCTGACAGCTGAATGCTGCTGAAATGTTGGTTCTGCGATGCTCTCTCATTTCTCCAGAAAACAAAATATGTCTAAGGTAGGGGGCAATCTTGTTTTATGGCAGAAGAGAACAAAGGTCTGAGGGAAAGTCTAAGACCCTTATTTAGTAAATTAGAGTGTATGGGTCATTTGTTTTATACATCAAAAAAAGGGATAAATTAATTTTCATTACAGCTACTTGTTCAAAATTTACCTTGTTTCCCTGTATTTTCACAACTTCCCTGGAAAGTCCAAATGGTGGTGGTTTGGAGAGTCTGACAAAAACACATATAGATATATATTTACAAAAATTTCATTATTTGTCGCTTACATTTGTATATGCTTAACATGTTACAGGTCTGATTAAATACAAAAAGAATGGGAGTTACCTTTCTACTTATTTTTCAATTTAAATGCAGGAGAAGAATGTGGAACCTTTTTTCCATGCACTTCACCTGTTAAAAAGTGAGCCATCAGGTCATGTTCTGGCCTGTTTTATTGAGCTAGGAAAATGGATCTTTACAGTGCCTATCTGTCTCTTTTTTGCCCAAACCATCCAGCCTTGATCTCAACAGAGATTGCACCCTTAGGGTATATCCAACCTCCCTAGCACCCTGTAATCCTCGTTGTTTCACCCATAAGCAGACCAGTGTTGAAAGATTCTTCATATTAACTTTCATGCAGCCAAATTCAGATGAAAATCTAATCTGCTCTAAGCTGTTGCTCCTTGAAACAGGTCATACAGTTTACTGTTGTATTGAAATGAGAAGTGACTAATGAGAGAAACTTTTTTGTGAGAAAGTTTTTGTGATATTATTCCATTGGTCTTGTGAGCTGCTCAGTGGAGCAAGTTATCAGCTGTCCTTTGTTTCCTACATTTATTCAGCAGCCTGGTATTCCAGCTTAGACCAACACATATACAGAAAGCTGCTTTCTTGTGAAAAAGTGAATATTCAATTAGGTTTTTTAATACATATTGTATATATACTTAAATATATAACAAACAATGCTTCACTTTGGTTGTAGGAGGTAAATATATACACATTTGCTACCTCTTTTAATATAATGTAAACACCATTCTTGCCCAAGAGCATTTTTCTGCTTTTTTTTTTAATGAAAGGCCATTTTTGTAGCTCATCACACCAGTTAAAAATGTATCCAGATTTCAAAGATATATCATCAAATTAATGTATATGCTGGGTTTTGAGGTTATTCGTCATTTAACCAGTTTTATTATACTTCTGGGTGTGCTATTTATGTATTTAAGCCTTGTATTCTACTTTGTCCTGTGAAGAACGTATAGCAAAAGGTAATGATAATTTTTTGTGCTATTTTGGAACCTCAAGCTACATATTTTTTCATGTTTTCATTTAAAAAATAGCAGGAGAAATTCCTTTAAATGTTGACACTGTCATCCGAATATGAACTTTAAAAAAGGTGTAGAATTTTCTTGAACACTGTTGAAAGAAGAGATTTTTTCCTGTGTGGGTGGTGAGGCAGTGGCCCAGGTTGCCCAGAGAAGCTGTGGATGCCCCATCCCTGGAGGTGTTCAAGGCGAGGCCGGATGAGGCTTTGAGCAACCTGGGCTAGTGAAGGGTGTCCCTGCATATGTCAGGCAGTTGGAATAAGATGATTTTTAAGATCACTTCCAACTCAAACCATTCCATGATTCTATGATTCTGTGAAATTATAGTATAAATCAATAGCAAACTGATAGTAACAAAATATAAAGGTTATGCAGATAAATAATAAATATATAAACAAATTATAAATATGTATCTATATGAAATTATAAACAAATAAAACAATGTAATCTGCTTCCAAAGATCATAGTGAATACAGTAACTTCCCAGACTTAGTGCAGTTCAAGCATAAGTCAGTTAATCATGAAAAGAGAAAATCCTGACTAAAGAGACTTTTTTGTTCTCTTGAAAACAGAACACTTGCAGCACAGTTACATTAAAGAACCACTCGCCTCTGCATGTGTTTTGGTGGCTGGAGCATCAATGGGGGCTGCTGCGACTGTTTTCATGTTGTGGCCCATCTCTCCTGCCTTAAATGGCCTCAGAATTTAGCCCTGAGGCAATGGTGTACCCGGTTAGACTTTAAACCCCGTCTTGCTGTTATCTGGGTTACTTCCTGCATGAATTAATTATTTTGCAAAAGTATAGACAGTGAAGCAAAGGTCCCCCTGCAAGGGCAAAAGCAGATTTAGTACTAATGGAAATGGACTACTAATTCTACGTTCACCCTCATAAAACTCCTGCAGTGCAACAGGGAACAGAAATTAAAGAAACATTTGGAAGGTCAGCAGCACGGGAATATTATGTAAAGAACAAAGACTAGATTTCAAAGTGTGAACTGCAGAAATGTAAAGTGGGTATCTAGTCTCAACTCATCTAATATAGCTTTCAGTGTACAAGTCTTGTTGCATATGGAAGAAAAGGTCCCCTGCCAAGCAGAGCAAAAATAATCCATTAAAGTGTATGAAAATATCCCTACTGGCAAAAGATGCCAGTTTTTTTAGTGATTAAATTTAGTTTTCTAGACTTGCAGAGGAAGAAAAAAAAAAAAGACAAGAAAAATTATGAAGTTCCCTGACCTGAAATTTCCTCTGTTTGGCTGCACTGAAAGAGCAATTTGCAACTTTGGAATCATTCTCTGGCCAGAGATGGTTACATGCACAAACACGACAACTTTCATGGACAATATCTGGAAAAAAACCCTGAAAGACCCTACAGCAAATTAATCAACTCCAAATATTGGTCCACATTGACTCAAATGTTAAATGTTAAAAATTTCCTCATTCTACACCGGTGGTCCAAAATAATGCAAGAGCAAATCGTTTTCAAAAGATTTTGCCCCACGTAGACTTATGCCTGTGTTGTAGACACACTGAACACGCCCTTTTCAGCAAAATAAAATTGGCATGCACTGAGACAGGACAAGGATGTTGGTTTTGGTACCTAACTAAACCAGTCTAAAGAGAATTCAGGTTGTTATCTGTAGCAATATAGTCACTTGTGTTACTGCAGTGCAAGCATGCGCCATGATTTTAAGTATTTTATATTTCTGTTATGAGCTCGTATCCTCCCATTAAATAATTTCTCATAATTTTTCCTAGCATAGTTTGAGTTAGAACTGGGAAATATTTTTTATTGAAAAAAAGAAAAACAAAATTAGAGAGCAACAGGTGTTTTGAAATAATGTTTCCGGGAAATTTTAATCAAAACACCACTTTCCTTACAACCAGCTGGTTGCAATGTCGTTTTCAATTTTTAAGGCATTATTACTTAATTACTGTCCAAATCATATTAACAGTTATTGTAGTCAGAAGAGCTTTAATAAGAAATCTAAACAAATAATGAGACATTGAGGGATTATGTTTTGAATGGCAGTCAATCTTTATCACAAGTTATAGAAGAGCCCTTAAAATGATTAAGTGATTGGAGGACTTAATATATGAAAAAACATAAAGCACTGAATATATACTTGTAGCTTGTCTAAAGACAACTGGAGGGTTCATAATAACTATCTGTGAATATTTGAAGGCAATAATCACTAAGAATAGAGAACATTTAATTGACCATACAGAGGGGACTGAGTAGGAGAAATATAATGAAACTGAGAAAGATTTAATGTAAATAATCAGGAAAAAAGCTCTGGATGGTGTCAGCTGCCAGGACCAGAACAATTTTTCATTTTTTACATGCTCTGCTGTATAGCTTAGCAATATCCCCTTCACTAATGCCAGCCATCCATCTGTCAGAAAAAGAGATAGTTCATAGGCGTTAAAGAAAAAATGCTACTAAAAGCATTACAAATGTTACACAACAAGCCATTGAGAAAAACCTCCTGCTCTTTTCTACCCTGGCAAGCAGAAAAATGGTGGAACTTCCTTTGAAAATGAGAAGTGTCTCCCATTTACTTCTGCCTACGATGGGTTCTTAACCACACAAAAATATTTTGCTGGCTATTACATGCAAAAAAAAAAAAAATTGGGAGACTCTTCTAGAAGTAATATACTGTCACAAATGTGTGACACAGAACAGGATTGATTTTGTATAGCAACAAGACTACTGTCAGTATAACAGTGTTGATGACCATGCAGTGCTAGGGCATTGCGGTGCTGCAGCAGCTGCTTCAGGAGGACTTTACAAAACACTTCCTGGACTATCAGAAGGATAAATGATGCTTGGTGGATATCTCATCTTTTTCACTTTTTGCATATAATGTTTTTTTGCACTGCAATGGTAGAAGGTGTGATAGACACAGTGACACAGTAACGGTATTTGTAAAGCTCTGTCAGGCTTTTTTTTTTTTCTTATACTTCTAAAATTTATATAAAAGGGAAAAAAAATCCTTGAAAAAATCACTGACTTGTGACATTCCTGTTGCACAAACCTTTGAAGATTGGGGAGTGTCTGAGGATATTTGCTCTATTTTTACTCTTTGGAGATGTGATTCAGGAACTGTCAGATACAAAACAACGCATTGGGGTAATCCTTTATTTGATGCATCATGGCTGTTCCTACGGAACACTGGAGCTCTCTCACTCATAAGATACAGCATTAACTTTGACAGGGGGAGTAAACCAGGATCACTATATGGTAAGCTGCCTGTGCTGACTCCCACAAGCTCTCATCTTCTCCTACATCCTGGTAGACCTGTCTTTCCACATGTTTTACAACTATTGCTCTCCTACAGGCATTGTCTGCAGCATCCTTCCTCAGTGACAGCCACTTGGAGAAATTCCAGCAACACATGCTTCCATCAGGATCTGTTAAAATAATACGTTTTATAGGAAACTTGTTGGATATCAATGAACTTCTCGAAGTTCTTTTGGAATGAACTTCTAAGAGTTGGGTTTTTTTTTAAATCTTCCGCTTACCATCCGGTTCCTTGTCATGCTTGTTGTAAAGGAACTCTTGAACCGTGAGTGAAACTAGGATGTCAGTTCCTCAGGAAAAACAAAAAAAGTTTGTTATCATTCTGTGGTGGCACATTTCCAAAATGTCACAGGTTCTCTCAGGAGTGGAAAACCATTTCCTACTTCACACTTATACCGGTATAATCTCATTTAAAGAAAACGGACATTGTGGTTTTATAATTTGTGTACAGTTGCAGAGGAATTACACATTATAAGGCAAGGAACAATGCATACGATAAAGTGACCTCAGCTTAGTTACTGTCTTCTTGACCACATTTGCATTGATTCACTCACAGTCACAGGGAGCATCATTTGTCTTGCAGTTTTAGGTGCTACAGGGAACAGACCCACCCTTCATAACAGGTCGCTTACAATTCCACCTGCTGGTCAAGGTGTACCCAGCCCACTGTAGAAATCTGTGTGCATCATGGAATTTCTTTACTGCTGGAAAAGGGAAATAAAGACAGAGAAATAAGTAACAAAAGTACCAAGAATTCTCTAGATCCTCAACATTGTCATAGAAATATCTCTGTGCAGAAGAGAGTAAGACAAACAAGACATCTACACAAAGCAAGATAATTTTTAGCATTTTTTTTAATTTTTCTTCAGAGTATTTCAATAGAGCACCTATGTCAAAAGTCTCCTCTTAGTCAAGATCAAGATTATTCAATAAAGAGTATTCTTATTTCACTTTACTTTTTTCATTCTATTGCCTTCAGCAGAACTGCTCTTTGATTTTACCCCGCATCTTTCCTAATCAGTGATCCTATGTAGACAGGATCAATTTAGAGAAGGTATGAGAGAACTGTAGATGTAGAGATCCTGAAGACTGGTGTGATAGCTGTCTTGGGATGAAAATATTAATGCAAAAAAATTCAATGTTTTCCTTTAGTAGGAAACGACGACTAAAAATAAGACATACCGTAACGATTTCCTTCAAATTTAGAATGAATGTTGGTCATATCTGAAATCTCCTGGTTTTGACCTCTGAGAATAAAAACCTGTTTTAAGTGTAGACAAGCACCTACATCTCATATTCACCAAAGTTAATTTGTTGCTTTCCCCACATCCCATGCAGCCTCCTATCACTTGGAGCTGGACATTTCATCCAGGGAATCTCCATCTACTCTGGAACAGTGTATGTTTCTCATAGAGCCTGACTTTTGTCTGCCAGCTTGTGCCTGTGTCTAGGATATCTTAGAGCAGCTACCTGCATTTAAGCACCTGAATTCATCCTACCAGAAATATTCAGAAATTTCACAAAATGCAGATCGTTTTCAGATGAGGCAGTTCAAGATGATTTGGTGGTGGGTGGGGTTTTTTTGGATGTAAGTGATGAATTGCAACTTAAATCCTAATTTAATTTTTTAGGTACTTACTGTGAATGTCGTCTTATGGTATGTGAGAAGCATTTCATAAGTAGAAAAAATTGACTGTATTAAATCAAGTACTCTCAGTTTTAATTTACCTCTTCCTCCTCTAAAGGGGAACTACACAAAACTGGGGAAAAAAATATTTTCTCTAAATTGAAAGGATTTAATTTTAAAAAATTATTAATGCTCTGATGCCTTCCAAAGAAATTTCTAGTCAAAACTGAGAGTATTTTTTATTTTAAGTCTATATGGAGAAGCAGGGTGTATATTTACACATATGCATCAAGCATATATATATGTATATATATGTTTCAAATAAATGTGGTACTTCTGGTATGTCCTGTCTTTTGTTAACATTGCCAAGAGCAAACTTCACTTACCAATATTTAGAGGTATTTTTTAGACCTAAAACTAAGTAAGTGACAATCACTATATCCTCCCGTGGAAAGGATTGTTATTTTTTTAGAGGAGCTCTAGCACAAGACAACTCTTCAGTTCTGAAGATTTATTTATTTCTTAGCCAGTGAATTAGTATCAATGACTACAGGAAAAAATGAGAAATGCAACAAATGTAAAAAGATGGAGAAAAAGACAGTGATTTGTCTTGCCTTGTTAATTCTCTTAATGACTGTTTATATGATTGTCAGAAATACAAACTCATCTTTTTCTGCCTCATAACTATAGGCAACAGGCTCTCCTGTTAAACATTTACTGTCTCACCCCACAACGGACTTTTTGTACATTGTTAATGTAGGCTACTTATCATCTGTTAGCAAGGCTTTTTCTTTTTCTTTATTTTCTAGAGAATTATGTGAAAATTTAGACCTACCATATCCATTGTTAATACCAAACAATTAACAAAATCCCTGTGTAGAAATCTGAAATTCATCTATATCCAGGGTTTTTTTTATTTGCATACCCTCGTAACTTAACTTTGTCTTCTCAAGGACTTCCCAAACTTTTAACCTGTTTCTAATCTGTATTTTCTTGAAAAGCTTTTGAGAATACAGTTACAGGAACATTTAACTGACACAAGAAATGTGGACAGATTTCAGCTTGCTTTATGATTGCTCCTTGAATCTGAGACTGCCCACTTGAATTCCTCCAGATATATGTGAATGGTTGTGAGTTAAAAATGTTATCTGAGGCTTTCCTTTTAAATACTTCAAGCACCAAAAACACTGGAGAAAATGGTATGTGTTTCTTGCGGTGTCATGGCCAGCACAGAACTTGTTTGAAGTGTAATTAACTTGTTCAATAAATAGAACACACTGTATTGGATAAGCAGATTATCAGAAATTTTTAATTTTAAATGTGTGGAGATTTGTATACTTATTTTTCCTTTTACATCTGTATGGTCCTGTTTTTCATATTTGTATGCTCCTCTTTGATAGTGCCATGAACAGGTGTGGGTTTGATCACCTTATCCTTGCTGACATTAGTAGGATTTATCTACCACCTCTTATATTTCAAAATAAAGTGAGGACTTGACATACATGGACCTGTTGGAGTGAGTCCAGAGGGGGGCCATGAAAACGGTCAGAGACTGGAGCACCTCCTGTATGAGGACAGGCTGAGAGAGCTGGGGTTGTTCAGCCTGGAGAAGAGAAGGCTCCAAGGAGACCTCATAGCAACCTTCCAGTGCTGAAAGGGGACTACAGGAGAGATGGGGAAACACTTTATCAGGGGATGGAGTGATAGGATGAGGGGTAACGGTTATAAACTGAAAGAGGGTAGACTTGGATTAGATATTAGGAAGAAATTTTTTTCCCGTGAGGGTAGTTAAGACACTGGAAGCAGTTGCCCAGGGAAGTTGTGAATGCCCCATCGCTGGAGGTGTTTGAGGCCAGGTTGAGTGAGGTTTTGGGCAACCTGGTCTGGGGGTTAGAACTAGATGATTTTTAAGGTCCTTTCCAACCTGAATTATTCTATGATTCTGTGATTCTATACTGTCCTACTGGAGCCTGCAAAGTGGTTGCTGCCAGCACAGAAATTCTGTGGGCAGCATGGCTTGCCTTAGAGCTGCTCTGTGTCCTTTACTTCCCTTTTTTCTGCCAAGGATCATGACGATTATTTCAATTTGGTTCAGATACTGAAATAAATTATTTTTGTTGCTGTAGTTGTGAGAGTCTCCGAGGAGACTTAATAGCAGCCTTCCAGTACCTGAAGGGGGCCTACAGGAGAGATGGAGAAACACTCTTTATCAGGGAGTGTAGTGAGAGGACAAGGGGTAACGGACATAAGCTGAAAGAGGGTAGATTTAGACTAGACATTAGGAAGAAATTTTTCACTATGAGTGTGGTGAGACAGGAATAGGTTGCCCAGGGAAGTTGTGGATGCCCCATCCCTGGAGGTGTTCAAGACCAGGCTGGATGAGGCTTTGAGCAACCTGGTCTAGTGGAGGGTGTCCCTGCCTATGGCAGGGGGGTTGGACCATGATGATCTTTAAGGTCCTTTCCAACCCAAACCATTCTATGATTCTATGATTCTATATCCATATGCTAGAGAACCTTGTTTTGGATGGATAAACTTCGATCTTCAAGAGGTTTGAACTTGGCATCTGATTTTTTAGCAATGTGTGAATCATCTCCAGACGTGCCTAGGTCAACATTGACATTTGACCAAGCAGCCAAGTCAGTCCTCATTGCTATTCCATTTAAATAATCTGCAGAATCAAATATGGCTCAAAGTAACCTGGTTTTGGAGGCAAAGGGTCTGAAAATTCTCTTTTGATTAGAATTGGAGGAATGCTTCTTTTTGTGAAGCTTGTGCAAATGGTCACCTAGCCACTGAGAATTAATATGTTATTACATTTAACTTCTGTTATCAGCTTTTTGCACGTAGTTTGGGATTCAAGCCAAGCCTGAATCCTGGCTGCTCCCTTCTATTCTGACAGCTTCTCAAAAGTTCTTGGACGTGGTGAAGTTCAAACTTTTAAACAATTCTAAACTGCATTGCTTGGGTTCTTTTCTAATAAGGTCAAAATTAAATGATATGTGGACATTTTAGAGTACCGTCAATTATATCTCTGCTGAAACCAGTGCAGGAAGGATAATTTTCCCCTTTACGTTTGCAATTTATCATTCACATATGTTTCAGGGAATACACGATCAATCCACCCAGCATGTAAACTTTAGATTTGGAGTTGTGTTTTTTTTAAAAATGCATAATTGATGGAAAGTGTACTAGAAGTACCTATAAACAACTTTGTATTATTTTATCCTCTTCTAGGCAATTTTCAGATGCCAATTAATCCCTAATCTAGATACTTAAAAGTTGATATACATAAAGTGCAAGACTGTCAATATGAGAGTTGCAGGATCAAAGTAAATCAGGTAAAAAAGAGGTGTGGTCATGATCAAGAGGAAGCTTCACTGTGAGCCATACAAACCCAAACTTAAACAATTTGATAATCACATGGAAACTGTAAAACAGAGTAGTAAGATTTGTGATCCTAATTATTATTTTAAGAATCACTCTAACTGTTTAAATTATGGGCAGGATAAAACAGAGGTAATGCTAAAAAAATGTTGTCCTTGCAGTCTCCCCATAAGTGGTTTCTGCAGCCAGTCAAATTTTTGTTTCCTTGTGCTATACCGTCTCATTTCTGCTTAATTTCCCCATCATCAGTGTGGCTGCAGCTCTCTTTTCTCACGTTGGTCCCTGTCATTTTTTAACCTGACTTCTTTGCAGAGTCTCTAGGTCTTGCAATGTGAACGCTACTGCTAGCATTTCATTAAAAAAAAAAAAAAAAAAGAAAAACAGTGTGTTTTGTATTTTTCAAAATTGCTGTGTAGTTACATTGTCACTCACAAACTCTGTTATGTATGGTTCCTTCCACATAGCCACATGTTGTAAAGATTTGATTGATGGTAAGGTTTATTCTAAATAGATCTGATGTGCCGTCAGTGTAGAACAAGCCTTTTGAATGACATCGTAACAGACAAAATATTGCACTGATCACACCAAGCAAGAGTAACAGTACCTGTTATTACTGCCAGACTACATCAGATCAGCTAAGCAAAGAACCAGTGCCTTTGAAATTAGTGTGTGATCCAGCACCAGCTTCACCTTGGCCGCGTGGATGTCTCTTCATATCCCTCTGGTTGGACACCAAGTATCTACTGATTCTGTTGTATTTTTGGGTAGCTTTGTCACAAGCAATTGACAATGGTTTTAGCACAGGAGGGCTGTTTGAATGAGGCACATTTCTAGTTTAGTTTATGTCTATTGCAAAAAAAAACTTTGAATATTCTCTTTAATAACTTGAAATTTTAATAAGGACCTAAGGAACAGTTGAAGAGTGAGTGAACTTATATTTAAATTAGGGCTTTGAGAGCAGGGAGATTCTAACTTGGTGAACTCTAATTAAATCCCACAAGGCCGTCAGGTCTGCCTCCCTAGCTCTTGATGGTGAACGAGAGGTGTTCAAAAAGCATCCCTTGACAGTATACAAGTGGAAGGAAAAAAAAACCTTTCAACCCTTCACAATAGCATTTTATATAGCTAGAATTCCTGAAGGAGTACCAGAAAAGTGGAACAATAGTCAGAGCATGAAAACGTGAAAAGTTGAGAAATACGTATCGAGTATTAGTGCAGCAGTCCTCCTGAAATTCAGTTTTGTAATGTTTTTAAAAGACCACTGTTCATACAAATTGTGGACTTGAGGCTTTAGAAGGTGTCATAGTATGAAGGTATACATTTCCATTCTTCTTGCTCCAGCATCACTTTTGCTTAAGTAATCTTGGCTGGACTTTTAAGACTACGTCGTATTTGGTAAAATGTATTCAGCATGTTAGGCACTTATGATTTAAATGAGTTTGTAGTATGCCTGTTTCAAATCACAGAGTACAGAGGGGTGACTAGATGACTTCTTGAGGTTCCTTCTAGCCAAGATATCAGGTTTTTTTGGAGGCTTCAAGGATCTAAATGTTTTAATTTTATATATTATGTACTTAAAAACTTTTGTATATAGAGATTCAAATGAATTTAAGATCTTTGCTCATTTTTCATGTCTATTCTAGATTTGGCACAATAATGTCAGAATGATTTTTATTTTGCCAGCCATACAAACACATGACAAGATAACTTTTTCCCTTAAAAAAGACAATGGAACAAGCAAACAACAAAAACCCAACAGCTCTCCATTTGGAAAATTTATCATTCTTTCCTGAGAATATAACTTTTTCATGAAATACAACAGACTTCTATTGAAATAACATAACGATACACATCCATTCCACTAATGTACCTCTGATTATGTTCAAATCAATTCTTCATACAGGTGAGACATTTTCTTGTTCTTAAGAAAATACCTCCAAAATTGAGAAAAAAAAATCCATTATATGATTTTTATGAAAATCACTGTTTACTTACAGCTGGGTATCTGTAAAAGTCTGTTGCCAAGTTGTCCCTGAACATGATATGTAATTTTTGTTTTTCCAAGAGGCCCTCCAGCACTTTTTTGCCTTCCTCACTAAACTCACATTAGCCTTATGCTGCAACAGCCTTACGAAGGGCCAGTGGTGACTTTCCCCGGAACTCAACAATTCCCATTTTTATTCTGAGCCTTTACCTCTCAAAATAAATTCACCATTGGATTATTATTTCTATTCTGAGATGTATGAACCCAGATCTTGAAGCTGAATATGTGCTTCTTTTCCCATGGAAGGTTTCAGAATAGTTTTTTATGGAATTGATCTAATCAAAAGACAGATACAGTTGATCTCACTGAAGTTCATTTTTATGGACTCGTACAGCGTGAGGCATAACAGACATATCAACCTTATCCTAGAATTAATTCATTTTTATAAAATGATATGAAATGGTTTATAGTGACTTCAGTGCAATTCTATGTGCATATAACTAAGCTCCCGCAAGTCAAAGCAGTCCTGTAATTTCTTGGCTAAAGAGAACCATTGACAAGGAAAAAACCCAAACAAAATAATTCTTACTTTGAAGAAGGCTGTTATAGCTTGCTATCAGTCAAAGAACCAGGTGTGGGATATCTATAACATGATTTCTGTGAAAAATATGGGATGTTTTATTTGTTGCTGTATAAAGACATTTTGATAGGTCCAACTCTGGATAAATGAATGTAATTTATGAATTGCTTTCCTGTTTACTTGAGTCTGTGTAGTTTTCTGAGTAGTTTTTCATTAACTGCCTGAAATATCAGAATACAGCAAAGTAAATAAACCAGCCAATATAAAAAACTAATTCATATAAAACAGAATATATCAGAATATGGTATTTGTTTAAACAACATAATTTCAGAGCATTTAATTAAATTTATAGAGTTACATGAGGACAAATGAGATTTAAGTTAGAATCTGTTCCATCGAGAAAGGATTTCATTTTGGTATTGTTAGTGTACAAGGTTAATTGATTTTCTTCCTACAAGCTGTACATCTTCTTTGCATTTCAGCTCTGGTACATTTTAGGGAACTTATTCATTTGTATAACCTTACATACATGGTGTACAAATATAAGTATTTATATTTTATGGAAGGAGATGTGTTCCTCCATCTTGTATGAAATATATGTGGAAATACTCAAAAGCTTTATATTGTACCTTTGTAGCTCTTGTCAAGTGTATGCATCAAAAGAAGATTAAAGTGCAGTATGTGTCATTTAGCTTACTTATAAATCTAGACAGAATAATCCTTGATGTTTTCCTTAATACACCTCTGACCTGAAAGAGATTTTGAACTATTATATACCACCTTTGTTGTTGAGTATGAGATGCAAAAGTATGGTTTATTCTTCTTTTGAACTCTGTTTTTCTAATGAAAGTGTTGCAAAGGCTTTCATGGCTTCGTTCTGAAGTGGTAGTACCCATGTCTTGGATATAAAAGCAACAGGTACGAAATAAGAAGGTACCTTTAAGTTGTTCTCTGATCAAAGCTCTGTGCATTGATCAAGTGCATTAGGAGAAAAGATCCATTTTTAGGAATGTTAATATGTTTAGCTTGAACTAACTCTGATTTAAGGCTTGTGAATTACAAACTGGGTAAACTTTTTACAGAACTCTTAGTTCCTTTGGTTCTTGTGTGTTGATGAAAAATACAAAGCATAGCTGGAAATTAGAGACCACTTGTCACACTTCAGTACAGGGAATGCATATTGTTTTTATTGAGGTTACAAACTCTAACTTCTGTGCTGTAAATTAATTTATTTTTTGCAAACATTGGTTAAAAATGTTAATAAAAATCCCTGTATAGCTTATTCACACATACAAAAAGACTATATAAATACACAAAAAGTGTTAGAACTAAGTTCTATTTGTATTTTATTTGTTTCAGCAGAGAGCACTTATTAAACGTCATTTCCTCAGTGAGATAGTTCTATATAGGCTTTTATCTGCCCTTGGTGTTTGTGGGTGTCAATTTATGAATGTCCAAATAGCTTGAGTCCTTTCTGTCCAAGAGACCGTCTCTAACTTTATAATGTTATCACAGTTGTGGTCAGGAGCCATGCTTACACCAGCATCCCTGTCTTTGAAAGGAAGAAGAGCTGTGTGGCAGAACATTCCCGATGTAGGGCGATATTTGTAAACCACTCCCTGTGTTCAGTCTGAAGCAAAATGGTGCATGGTATGCACTCTTCTAGGCTGCATGATATGGGTTATCTACGGAGGAAACAAAGAGGAGGTTTGATTATGGGTGTTTGCTGGATGTCTTTTTGCACTAAGGTTTGCTGGCAGAGTTTACTACTAGTTTGATCTCATTTGTTTTGGTAATTGGATCATTTGCTTTTGTAATTCACAAGACGGATGCTACTATAAAACGTATTTATAGATTTTACAAACAACAGTGAGTCTTTAACAGGCATTACTAAATACTGCTGAGATCGATTGATTTCTTTGATCTTGGGGGTGATCTTGGGGATCATCTCCAGCAAATATTTTAGAAGATTTGATGATGCAATTTCAGAATTACTATTGTGTGCTCTTTTTGGCTTTCAATTTGGTGTCTTTGAAATAAAGGCACTAATATACTGACATCTCTTTCCATCCTGGTAGATGGAAGGTTCTTCGCAAGATGTGACTGACTGGAAACATCACAGTGAGCCACTGTTCTTGAAATGCTGTGCCCAGATTTATGAATTATTTCTTATTATGTTTTGCCTGTTGGGAACTGGTGACTCTGTCTTAACTGTTATTTTACCTGAATTTTAATTTTCCCCAGCAAGGCATTCCAGTAAAAATAAGAATCATTAACATCATTCTGCCCAGCATCTTCATTCCAGAAGATCTCCTTATTGCTTACGATGTTAGATACAGCTACTTAATGGTCAGGTTTAAATATTAGTGTTGTCTAGTGGGTTAGCATGTGAGCAAAACATTAAAAAAACTGCAGAAAATCTTTTATTTTCACTTCTATAATGTTCTTCTCAAGGTATGAGTGCCAGCTTCCTATAGATACTGTTTAGGAAGGGGATTAGATAGTCACATTCAATTTTGTGAAAAGAAAGATTTTGCATATTGAGAAAAGCCTTTCAGCAGAAATTTTTCATTCAATTAAGTCTCCTTGCAGGATTTGGGTGTCTGAGTACATGTGGAGCTGCATTATTTGTGGCTTGAGAGCCAGTGTGACCACTTTAACTCACTCCAATGCTGTGCTTTGGCTGGGCAGGGAAAAGAGATGAACTCTTTGGAGAAGAGTTGAAAGACCTGCTCCAAATGAAGATAAAAGTACATTGGATTTACTTAAATTTGAACATAATTGTAATATTTTCACCTGACCCCCTGCAGTATTGTATCACCTTGATGAAATTCATCACAGTCAGATTTACAGACTATTTCCTGCATGTATGGTTATTAGCCACAGCTATTTTCTTCAGCTTGGCAGAATATATGTTAATTTAACCCACTCATAATGAGACACACATAAGAACTTGTCACTCAAAGCGTACGTCTGCAGAGGATTCTCCCTTCAGAGAACTTTGGTTGCAAGAGAAAATTCCCTTTGTGGTTGATAATAGTGATTCTTTTTAGCAGTAATGGATTCAGAAGCTGGTAAAAACATGGTATTCAGGATATCCCAATACACTGCAGTACAAATTAAATGTATCAAAAAATGTATGGGTTCAGGATGTATTTAAATAGATAGTGCCAAGGACCTGAACATACCAGTGCATCTTAAAGCTGAAAGAAGCATAAGAGGGGAAGAACCCTAAATTAGAATATTTCATAGAAATTTTTTTTGCTCCTGCGTGCACATCATGATTTCCATTTCCCGATAATTCATCCTCACACATTTAGTTAAGTAACTAAAAATGTATTCTGAATATTTTTATAAAAATATTTTTCTGTTTAAAAGAAAAGACACTGCCAGACACCACCATCTGTTGTGTAGACCTACAGAATATGCATCTGATGTCTGTGAGTTGCTGTCTTTTATATCCTCTTATATAATTAGAGATTTCAGCCCTCAGTGATGCCTTGTTCTCCACCTAAAGAAGACCAAGTGTGAGTTTACCCAAAGTGTATTAATAATTTTTCCTGCTACTCACTGATAAGAGCAGTGCTCTGTACGGTTAAAAGCTACTAAATGCGTCTGTTCAGAGGATGTTTAAAATCCTCTGCTGAGCACTTGTCTAAAATCCAAAAATATTACCATAATACCTTTTGAAATGAGACAGAAAACGTAATATATTACTATCGATAAGTGCATCATTTGTACTGTAGATTTACTTTATTTTGGAAATATATTTAAATGTTTTATTTGTCTTTTACACACCACAGATTAAATTTTCAGTGTACTTTTGGCTAACAGTATTATATGTATCCAAAGAAATTTTTAGAATGCAAAGATATGTTATATCATATATACAGAGCATTGCATTTGAAAAGGTTTAGAAGCTGCTCTATGGATCCAGTCTAACTATGGCTCGGTAACTGGACTATAATAATTAGACACAATTTAATGGAAAAGTATTTCTTCATGTTCAGAATTGATTATGGATTTCAGTTATTGCATCTCCCCTCTTCCCTGGTTCTCCCCTTCCCCTGCCACTTCCCATGTTGGTTCCTTGAGTCAGAAGAAAAGGGAAGGTTGTAGGAAATGTAGGTGTTCAAATTGGCTAATTCAAACGTTATTTTGCCTTGCAAAAGTTTTGAAATTATTCATTCAGAATTTTGACAAAAAACTTTTTCTTAAGAAAAATACATTTGGTTCTCACAAGCGTGACCCATCTTTTAAATAAACACAACTGACTTTAAATTTGAAAATTATTTCGATCTTGTTGTCATTAACAACCAAAATGTCTTTGGTGGGTATCACAGTACTTTATTTTTTTTTAATCCCTATATAAAAATGGCTTTTTCAATTATTTCTATTAATATTATCTGTATTCCTGCAGCTCAGAAAATATAAGCAAAGAATAAATATTCACTGGAAGAACCTCCCCAGGGACATGTTGGATTTTCCATCACTGGGCTTTCCAGGATGCAATTGGACAGGTGTTGGATAATCTCATCTGGGCTTCCTTTCCCATGAAATGTTGGACAAGATGATCTTTTGAGATGCCTTCCAACCTGGGCTATGATTCTATGGTCTATGAAAAAGTAATTGTCTAATTTCAAATACATAAGACGCACCAAAGCATAATATCAAGTACACTAAGTCTGCCCTATCCAGCTGGATGCCTTAATTGCTGTACTAGTGCCTGCATCTCCAATTAGGTTGCTTCTGTTCTACATGTGGGATCTTAGGCACAGATTGAGTTTTTTAATCCAGAATGGAAGTACAAATTATTTGCAGAAAACTCCTTCTCTGGTTTTCGTTTCAGAGATTGAGAATTGTGTTCCTAACTGCTGGTAAACTAGGTTTTTCTGTATAGGTGATCTGAATCTCACCAAAACTTACTATTAAGCGGCTTTCTCTCCCAGAAGACAACAAAAAAAAAAGAGATTTATTTTAACCACAGTTCTTTTTGCCTCCTTATCATTACAACAGTTACCACTGTTGGCACACCTGTTTTGAAATACAAGTAATTCCAGAGAATGGTTATACGTTCAAAGAACTGTTCTGTTAACGAAAAAACACCATGAATATGTTAGTCATTTTAGGATTTTTAAAGCTTGTTTTTATTAAGATAATATTTTGGGACAAATATGATCAGACAGTATCCTTTAAAATAATCTTACATCTTTCATGGAAATTTCTAGAATCAAACTGAAATAATCTGGTTGGATAAGGAAGATCTGCTCAGTGTTTAATTGCACTTGAGATTATACTTTCTGAACCTCAAAGGTTTGAACTAATGATGTTGTTTTACTTAAAACTTTATTTCTTTTGCCCAAATCTAAAAT
>NW_010143258.1:26955-86846 GCF_000699245.1 Pterocles gutturalis
TCAGGACTGAAAAGCCTGAAGAAGATGTGTAAAATGCATATTCAGTATTCATTCTAGCTAAAAAGTCATGTTTTATTTCCCTGTTGGTTACATTTTGACCTTTGTTAAACTGTCATATAAATTACATTTGTCTTTATAATACCACTGCTAACCACAGTGCAGATTTTGTGGTTAGATAATTGAGTTATATATTGGTCTACATACGAATTAACTTTTACCTTGGGAGAGATAAAACTTGCAATATCCAAGTTTGGTTAAGTTCCAATTCTTCATTTCAAAGTTCTGTCTATATAAAAGCAAATCAGCTGTTTCTGAATGAACACAGAACTTCCTACTGGTATTTTCAGCAGCTTTCTTTGGTCTGCCTTCAGACTTAAGGTGTAATAGATCTTTTGATTAAGATTGACACCTACAGTAAAAAAGACTTGAGCTGAAAGCTTGGGTGGTGATTATTGCTAACATCTTCTAGGAAGATCTCCTACTCAAGGGTTACAGAAATAAGAAATTGCACAATGGCCAGATGTCGCATTAGCATATACAAATCCATCCTACTCATGCAAAGCTATTCACCATGAGTGTGACTAGCTGCAGCAGACTTGCTAAGGCTGTCAAAAGCAACCACTGTTGATGGTGTTGGAACAAGAGTAAATAGTTAAAAGGAAAACAGAGCCACAAGAAAACCCAGGCCTACAATGACAAAGAGAAAAAAAATCATTATGCAACTTCTAGGTTCTGGTCCAATGAACTAAGTGCTGTTTGTAAGAACCAGTATAGCAGAGGATACAAATAGGTAAGGTGGCAGATCAGTTTGGCTGTATGACCTGGACTTAGCTGGCATCCTCTTAGACCTGCTACATCACTTTCTCCTCCTTCAAGTCTTTTATACTCCATGCATAATGGGAAGTGACTTCCTGACGGTGATGTTAACATTAGCCTTGCACCACTGCCTTATGTGTCTGATTTCTCACAGCTTACAATACGGTGGAAAGGGGATGCTATTCGGTCTTGTCTCCTGCCAGTCTCTCTGCTTGGCCACTCCACTGAAGCTGGTCAAGATGTGTAGGTTCTCCATCACCTCTTCCTGCAACTTTCTTCTTTGGGAAAGAAAACCTCTCTCTTTTCATTGCTTGTCTATAATTTTTCCAGCCTCTTTTATGAGAAAGGTGGCAGGCAGTAACTGCAATCTGTGATTTGGTTGTTTACAATTAGATGGGGAGACTAACATTTCACAGCCAAATAATTAAATACCATGTTAATGAATTGTTAGTCATATTACACTGAATCATATTAAAGTGCTTAACCATGTGCTTGAAGGAAAAAAATACTTAAAGTGAGTTCTGAAAATATTCTGAATACTAATTAAGTTGTTCAGAAATCCTACTTCAGTGTTAGTTTGACGATATTAAGAAGCAATGCTTACATTAAATCCTATCCTATCTGTCAGTTAAGGGGAACTTTCCAAAGTGGGAGCTCCGAAGTTGTATCCCCAAGGCTCTGCTGAACTCAGGGTATGATGGTGGTGAATCTTGTGTGCATCCATTGGTCTACAGGCAAACTATTTCCAGTTCATCTGTTTGAATATCCAAAAGGAATCTAACCCACACCTTTCACTGCAGGTTTTTGACAGGTTTCTGCAGCTTCCCTCTCTTGGATGCTGGAACATTCTTGTATTTGGGGAAACCCCATCTTTATTGACAGCATCTTTGGAGGACAAACCATCCTTTTTGAGGGTCTGCAGACAATGTTTAAGATGTAAGAATATTCATATGCAATACCTCAGGTGCTCTTAGCCTGGCATTTCCTTGTTGTTTTGGGTTTTGAGGCTTTTGCTTTCTTTTGTTTTGTGGTTTTTTTTTTTAATTTCTGTCAGAATTGGGCATTTGAAATGATTAGAGAATCATACTTTCTCTTGTGGAAAACCTTAATTTATTTCAATTGCAGAATAACACTTTTATTCCCTCCTCTCTCTGACAGTGGTGCAATAAAAGTGGTACAATAATATGCAACACAGTTAAGAAACAGGTCCTTGATTATTTTTTTCTCTCTTCTGTCTCTCTTTCCATCACTCATGATGCAAACAGGCCAAGGAGCTTATATACCGCATTCCTGATCTTGTAAAAATTGCACATGGCAAATGATAGGAATAGAGTCCTACAGACAGAACACAGGATGTCATGAAATTCTACATTGGTACGTGAGGATTTTTAGCGTAAGGAGAGTGATCATATAGCTGTGAAATAGAAACTCAGTAATTTGTATGATGAGGCTGCTATGCACGAAAAATAGTCTCTCACAACAGCTAATGGTCCATGTGAATGTATAGCTTTTATAGCTTAGTCCACACGTTTTACATGTAGTTAGAGTCAAGATACTTGGAAAACCAGATATTTTTGGCTGGGAAACTTGGAAGATACTTGGAAACTAAGATACTTGGAAACCTGGTTTTGGCTGGGACAGAGTTAACTTCCTTCATAGTAGCTGGTAAGAGGCTGTGTTTTGGATTTATGCTCAGGAGAAGGCTGTGTATCACTCATTTGTATACCTGTATATTTGTATATTGCTATTACTATTATTATTATGATCATTATTATTACTATTTTCCATTTTTTTCTGGTTTAGTTATTAAATTGTTCTGATCTCAACCCACAAGTCTCTCTTCCCTTTCCTCTTTTAATTCTCTCTCCCATTCTTTGGGACTGGGGGAGCGTGAGCAAGCAGCTGCTTGGTGTTTGTAGCCAGCCGGTTCAAACCGCAACAGTTAAGGGATTGGATTCTCTTTTTTTTGTATTAGGTCCCACTAGGAGCTTTAGACAATGTTTTCTTATAACTGCAATTGAACTTTCTCTGATATTACCACAAACATAAGATGAAAATATCTGTCTTTTTTGTAAGTGGTTGCTAAAATATTTGGATAAATTACTTCTCCCTCTTAAACAAAGGGAAAAAAAGTCACAATAGAAACAGTATCTGTATATTTCCTGTCTGTCTTGTAATGGTAGAACTTCTGCTTTATTAACAGTACAAGTATTACTTTGAAAACTTCATTATTAACATATTATTAGAGTCAATACAACCAGAGTATTTAATATAGATCAAATTTCCATGAAATAGAGAGTTCTTGAGGGTTGATAACCAGAGGAAGCGGTTATGCTTTATATAAGTCTTTTAATAACGGTGTACCAAATCAGTGTGGAACTGACAGAGAACTGCAGTGTCAAAGTGTTATGGAGTTCTATATCCTTGACACACCATGAAACAGGTAGTAGAAAGGAGGGACTGAAGAGTAATTACATATTTGCTTAGGAGAAATCCTCTGTGCTGAAATGAAGGTCCTCTCTTCCCATTCCTCTTCCTCTTTTGAGTGTGTTTGGTTGATGTCGAACTATGCTCTGCCTACTACAATATTGTGAAGTAGCTGCAAAAAAACCCCACAAGCCCAAAAGTATGTGCCATTCTGAACTAAATTTGGTCTTACTTTACTCTGGATAATGATTTGTAATAGAATACTTTATACTCAGAAGTATGATTTAAATAACCCTTTAACATTGTGGTTAGCACTATCCATGGTGACTCTGGAAAGGTTGTTACCCATGTAAATGTGTAATCTCTTCTTGAGTCATGGTGTGAGCAATTGTGAACTGTGTTGTAGTGCTGCATCTCATTTACTATTTTTTGCCTTACACAGAGGTTTCTCATCAACACCTCCGCTATTGTGCAAATTATTCACTTCCAGGGTGTGTACTTGGCCTGTCTGGAAAGATCTTAATTTGGCTCCTTGTGTATATAATTTTTTTTTTTTTTTCCCCAAAGACACCTAAAACTAGTACTCCAAAAACTAAAAGTGGCAACATATTTCAAACCCCTGTTCTCAAAAAAAAAATTATGTCTTTTGCAACATATTTTCCATTTTGCAAAACAGGCCATAGTGTTATATCTGAAATCAAAATAAGAAAATATAAAATCAAAATCTGAATGGCTGATTTTCTGCAACTATTCTATTCTCCTTACAGATATAATTACCGGTGTTTTGCAAAAGTTTTATTTACATTTCCAGAATGATCCTTCTTTTATGAAGTATATTCATTATTTTCACTCATGCCACTGCTCCCCTTTTTTTCAAAATCTTTTGATACTTGTCCTCTATAAGAAGAAGGACTTTGCTGATGAGATAAGAGCAGGTGTTTTCTTTTCTGAAGATGTAGTGTTGAATGGTAAAAATATTCAAGTCCATCTGAGCAACCTATCTGAATTTTTAAAATCTGATGTCATGTCAATTTCCCTAGAGATCAAGAATTAGCAGTGTTGCTATACACACATACGTGCACATATACGTGCACATGAGGAGAAAGGGAGAAAGAGAGAAGGTGGGGGAGAGAGGGAGAAAGAAATGAAGGAATAAAGGATGGAAGGAAAACATCTTGCCATTATTTAAAGTAGTTGCTCTATCTCAGAGAATCATAAAATCATAGAACCATAGAATGGTTTGGGTTGGAAGGGACCTTAAAGATCATCTAGTTCCAACACCCATGCCACGGGCAGGGACAGCTCCCACTAGACCAGGTTGATCAAAGCCTCATCCAGCCTGGCCTTGAACGCCTCCAGGGATGGGGCATCCATCATTTTTTACCATCTTTGTGGCCTCCTCTGGACCAGTTCCAACAGGTCCATGTCCCTTTTATGTTGGGGTCCCCAGAGCTGGATGCAGCACTGCAGGGGGAGTCTCAGAACAGTGGAGCAGAGGGGGAGAATCCCCTCCCTTGACCTGCTGGTCACACTGCTTGTGATGCAGCCCAAGACACAGCTGGTTTCAGGGCTGCAAGCGCACATTGTCGTGTCACATTGAGCCTCTCATCTACCAGCACCCCCAAGTCCTTCTCCTCAGAGCTGCTCTCAATCCATTCTCCTCTCAGCCTGTATTTGTGCTTGGGATTGCCTTGGCCCACGTGCAGGACCTTGCACTTGGCCTTGTGGAACTTCATGAGGTTTGCACAGGCCCACCTCTCCAGCCTGTCCAGGTCCCTCTGGATGGTATATATTTTGTATTTTTTTCTAATATTTTGTATGAATACAGATGTATTAACAGAGAAATTGTAAATAATTTTATAAACAGTATTAAATACTAAACACTGAGGTTGAATTAGGACAATTCCTTACTTTTAATCACCATAGGAAACTGAAGCATGTAAACTACACCTCAGTTTTTGTGAAGTAGCTGCTCATTCAGCATAATTTCATTTTCAGAGATGTGTATTTGCAAATTACAGTTGCTTTTGTTCAAAATTTGTCTTCAAGGTTTTTGAAAAACAGTCTTCACAGACTTGTCATTTGTTAGACTTGATAGATAATTTTTATTTTCCAAGATCCTTCACTATAATTCCGGCATTAATTTTTGAACATTTCTTTATTTGCAAATATTCATCATTGCTGAGAAGCAAATTTTTGACAGTTCCAAAACAAGAAAATACTTTTTACAGTTCAAATAAGTTCTTAAAATTTATGCTGGTAATAGTATAAATGTTCAAGACTATAGTAAAAATGATGAAGAGCAATATAAATTGTTCAAAATTATCAATATAATTATTTGCATTTGGCAGAACTAATGTTTTTCCTATTTTTTTAAATCTCAGTTTATGCATTTTTAAAATTTTCAGTATTTTCATGTACAGTTGCACACATGGGCTTACCTCATATCTCCTGGTCCTGCTTTTCTACAGCTGCTGTATGAAGTTACCTACAGGATCATGCCTCTGAAAATATCTCAAAAAAAGGAAAAAAATAAGATTTTTTTAAAATATTCAATATATGATTTGAAAATGTGATTGATTTGATGTACAGGCAGGTTGTTGACATATCTTAATATTTCACATGCTACTAGAAAACTAGTTTTTCTTTATTCTTGTATGTCATTGAAGGTCACTTAGAAAAAATAAATGGTTTTTATACTTTCTTAATTTTAATTTTGATGAGTTCTTTGTTTCTGGTTTTTTTTTCTAGTAGTGTCTTTAAACTGTGACACACATATTCTATCATAACATGTTTCCACAACAAGTGAGTTTGGTTGCTGTGATACTTTTCCATCAACCAGCTGAAATACAAGTTTTTAAAAGAGTATCTTAGGGCATATAAAAAAACATTTGAAGAACATTTACATGGCAAATTTTCTTATTTTCTTTTTTGATGTTATTTATGGATTAGTAATTAATTTCATTTTATTGTTTGACAGAAATATGTTTCTTTCGTTTCTAACTTCTTTTGGCAACCCTTCGAAAATGGTGGGCGTAATCCACAGGAAGGGGTATGAGTTGAACTGGGCTCTAGCTGTGGTTTTAGCCACTTTTTCCCCCAACTTACATTGTCCTTACTTTTCCTCAGTAATGTCCTTACCATGAACTTAGAGGAGTTTATTTCCCGTAAATTCCCACGAAGCTTAAACAGAGACTCTTCTGCACACATATACAGGACTAGATGGGCATTAAGCTCCTTTTTTACACTTATAGGGATGAATTTCTTTAACTACATAATTTTCAGGACCTTAATTTGAGAAGAGTTCAAAGAATATGCCTTCTAGATGAGTCATTGTACAAAAATGGAGAAGACAACCTCATCCTCTTCATTTTTTCCCAGCAGCTCCAAGATGCTCCTGCACAAGGGAATTTGAGTCACAGCATGAAAGGTAACAGTTTGGAGAGAAAATATTCCTTTTTGTAGAACCTTTCTGCATGCCCTACACGTGGCCATTCAGGGAATGTTCTGAGAGGAGGATGGGAAAGAAAGTGCCTTCACACAAGGTTTTAGATATAGGTCTCCTGTGCACCAGCTACTTGGATCATTAAGGAACAGAGAGAGCTGACACAGGGCAAAGTAGTATTCATGTATTTTATGGGGATGAATTATCTCCAGCGATGAGATACTGCGATGGGTTAGCCCTTGGCTGGGGGCCAAACCACACACACCCGCTCAGACAATTGCCGCCCCCACCTATGGATAGGGGAGAGAATTAAATGGGTAAATGGAAAAAAGGACTCATGGGTTGAGATAAGGACAACTTAATAACTAAACTACAATAATATTGAAAATAATACTATATACAAATATACAAACGAGTGATACAAATTGATACTCCCCACCCCACCCGACGACCAAAGGCTCAGCCCGTTACTGGCTAACAATCCCTGAGAAGGGAGAGTCTGAGTGATACACAGTGATACTGCCCCCTCACCCGACGATAAAGACAGCCTGTTCCAGGCTAACGATCCTGGAACAGGGGGAGTCGACCCCAGAGCATGGAGGGGTCCCAAAACCTCCCAGAGCAGGGGGGAGGGTCCTGAAACACCACACTCACAGACCGGAGATAACAGTCCGAGCATCCCAGACTGAGAACTGACCAGAGTGGGGGAAAAGCAACCACCTGGCCCCAGCTAATGATGCCGGAGAGGGAGGGTCCTGAAACTCACGGAACAGAGATAACAGTCCGAGCGTGCCAGACTGAGAGCTGACCGGGGTGTGAGGTGGGGGGGAAGGAAGGCCTTGGGAGAGTGATCCGGAGCCAGAAGAGAGATCCGAAACCGAGAGGCACCGCAACCAGTAGGAAAGGGATGATCTTCCGGAAGGGTTCTCACCTGTATACTGGGCATGCCATATATGTTATGGAATAGATTACTGGTCACTCTGGTTCTCAATCTAGTAACCGAAGAACAAATCCTGGGCTAGTAGCCGGGGCTGTGCCCCTCCAGCCCCCCTGCCCTGTCTGCGAAGATACATACAGGTAGATATGTAGATATGTAGTGGAGTATCTACAAAATTTCGAGATCCTCCATTGCCATTGCCCATTTAACTTAACACATTCAGTTCTACCCATGTTTTCAGCTTGCAGGGTGGTGTTAAACCCCCCTAGCAGCTACTCTACAACAACTTTGCATGCTTTCGCTGGCATCCTAGACAGACTCCCACGTTGTCATCACATGCATGTGAGTTAGATGCTTGTTGAAGAACCTGTTTGCCCATGTTTGGGGCAAAGTCATGCTCCTAAGAGGATGCTCTTAAAAAGCAACTTACCATGTGGTCAGTATTCTTGTGTTAGAAGTTGTTACGAAAGTTATATATGTCTAAACTGCTGAGAAATTTCAAAGGTGAATGGTATTTCCTTGCTTTCTGGCAAAGAACTTGGCTTGAGAAGTACAGCTTTAAAATTTCTCTGTGGTTCAAACCTGAAGGTGATAGTAGAAGAGGCTTCAGTTTAGTGGAAAGAAACAGTTATGCTCTGGAGAATTAAGTGAATGTTCCTTTAGAAAGGGGGTTGGAACTAGATTATCTCAAAGGTCCCTTCCAACCCAAACCATTCTATGATCCTATGATTCTATGATTCTATGATTTCTTTAAACTACTGGTTAGATCTGACCGTTGTAATTAGACTATTTTCTAAAAAACTGAAACAACAGACCTTGTATGTATTTTTACTTTTGTTATAAGTATTTTCAAGCAAAAAAACCTATTATAGATAGGTGAACAATGCTGACGTTTCCTACCAGTAAGTGTCAGGGACAGTTTCTGCTGTAAAATACTGTAATTGGTAACTCAAAGCAGATTATGTTTTCTTACAGCACCAGTGAAGCTAAACACAATGCTTCAATGGGAGTTTTATTTGCTCCAAACTGACATGTGACAGTAATAGGAAATCTTTTTCAGGCATATTTGGCCTTTTTTTCCTCTTTCTTTCCTTTTCTCCTCCCCAGTCCATCATATGCCTGCTCCACTGCATGCTGTTGTTCCATGTTACTCTGTATACCAATACAACAGCTTGACATAGGTGTTTTGGTTGGCTCTTTTCCTATTCAGATTGGTTTTGCCTTTTTTCCTTTTACCTGGCTGTCTACTTAGGGTGAGTCGGTTGCTTACTGCTGTGAACTCTTACTGAAGCAATTTAATGAAGAATCCAGAACATGCTCATTTCAACAGATGAATAGATTTGGGGCAGATTCAAATGTTAGCTATCTCTAATGTTACTAACAATAGCAAGGGCAACTGTGGTTCCACTTCAATTAAAGAGAAATTAAGATGTACCTTTGTTTTGTGCTTTAAATTCATTTTGAGAATGAGGCCTGAAAAAAATTTGAAGGGAAGGTACTATGTGATGTTTTTCCACAAAATTCAGCAGAAAATACAAGGGTTCAGTTAATATATCCAATAAAGCAGGCACAGCAATGGTGGTTTTCAGCAAAGGACTTCTTTAATGCTTGTTTTTCCATCATGTATGTCTCTCTGTGGTGCTCCAGAAAAATGTGTGAAAATGCATTTAACATTGCAAAAAAACCCCTATTACTGCAATATTAAAGCTGATGTTCATAAGCTGTCACAGAAATCTCTGTTGCTTTTTGTGTATTGATTCAGTCTTTCGTTAGAGGAGAGTTTGTTCTGTTGAACAAAGGTGCTTTGCTGTGTGAAATGAAGTGATTAAGGAACATTCTTTGATCAGCTGAGATGCACAAAAATTATCATTGTTATCAATAAGGAGGATGTTACCTTACAATATTTGTGACATGTTTTCTGGTGTCCAGCAGGGAACATGCCTTAGATCTGTGCTGCTGTTACAGTGGTATTTAGTGGATCATGCTTTTTTGTAAAGTAAGCTAGTTTTTAATTCACTGCATATGTCATTTAAGAATATGTTTTCTACAAGCAATAAAATGCTTGAAATTATACAAATTGGTAGAATCTGCTTAGGTTCAGCAACATTTTTAGGTGAATAAATAAGTGAAATCGGTTCTATAGAGATAAAACAAACTACCTTTTTTTTTTTTTTTAACTATTCAAATCAGGCAGCAAGATGAGAGTAACACAAATTATTCATATGCAATTTCTATTTACCTACATTGCTACCTGGTAGTAGCAATCCTCTTTGACTTTAGAAGCTTTCAAAGATTATGTGCTAAAAAAAGACTCTCTGTGTGGAATGTAAAGAATGTCCAATGAACATATGCCTTGTAAGCATCTTTATCTCTTCCAAATGGTGTACAGAGCTGCTAGAAAAAGATGAGGAGCGTTCTTGTACTCTAAAATAAAATGCATCTGCATGTGCAGCCAAATTCCATTGCAAACCTATTATCTGCAATGTGCATGGTGCTTGACTTTTTATGAATTGTTTACAAAGACAGACTGGGTGAAAAGTTGAAGTTACTTGTATAGTTGCTTTTAACACTTACATGCTGTTGTTTTGTTGGTATTACATGCACATATGTGCTCTTTATATTTGCTACCTAAGGGCCCAGACTCTGACACCTTGTGCAAGTTGAAAGAGAACTATTTGCAGTGTGAGGTGCTAATTGCTTATTTTGTTTACTTTGCTGGACATATAAGTGACACAATCTGAAAAAAGGTTCTGATTCAGGAAAAAAATTGCATATATTTCATTTTAAGCATGTGTTAAACTCTATTCACTTTAATTAGAACATCTACACAGTGTAAATAAAGTGTGTGTTCAAGCTGCTTGTTAAATCAGGTCCTTCATAACTGTTTCTCCATTTGTTTTGTGGGTCACATAAATTTTTATCTTTTAGTATCAATTCTCTGACACATTATTGGGTCTGGCTGAGATGGAGTTAATTTTCCCCAATCCTGCTGAGGAGGAGAGTGCTAGAGCGTTCTGGGGGGTACCTAGCATCCAGACAAGGTAAACCCACCACAGCCTTTTTTGGTGCCCAACGTGGGGCAGGAGGAACTTGAGACAAGGGTAGTAATTGGCAGACGTAAGGATAGGAGGAGGTGCTCCGGGTGCCAGAGCAGAAATTCCCCTGTAGCCCATGGTGCAGACCATGGTGAGGCAGCTGTGCCTCTGTAGCCATGGAGGTGACAGTGAATCAGATCTTCACCTGCAGCCATGGAGGTGATGGTGCAGCAGATCTCCACCTGCAGCCATGGAGGACCCCATGCCAGAGCAGGTGCATGCCTGAAGGAGGCTGTGACCCCATGGGAAGGTGTTTTATGATTTGATTTTATTTTTCATTACCCTGCTCCCATTTGATTGGCAGTAAATTAAAGTAATTTCCCCAAGCTGAGTCTGTTTTGCTCGTGACGGTAATTGCTGGGTGATCTCCCTATCCTTATCTCGACCCATGAGCCTTTCGTTATATTTTCTCTCCTTGTCCAAATGAGGAGGGGAGTGGTGGAGCAGCTTTGGTGGGCACCTGACCTCCATCCAGGGTCAACCCACCACAGATACTGTACTAGCTATTCTATAATTCAAAATCTTACCTAGTGTGGAATTTAATAAAACACATTTTAGACATTATTTTATTTATAAAACTGCTGTATAATTTAAAAAGTAGATAAATTAAATTACTCTTATTCCACAATGTACTGCAGGAATGTCTAGGTGATGGCAATGCACCAATATCTGCATTCTAAAAACCAGCAATATCTGCATTCTAAATATTTCTTCTTTTTTATTTTTGTTTCCCCAGGGAATTTTATTCAAAAGAGGTTTTTTTTTTGCTGTTGTGCTCAGGGATGTGGCTGATTTTTTTTTTGGCTGTATTTCTCATAAGCTTCTCTGCTTGTAAAAAAGTCTAGTGAGAGCAATGGCATGGCATTGTCTGCATTTTCTGTACACTTGGCAGAGATTTTTTCATTTTGTACATTATTGTCTGAGCTGTGAGACAGCACAATAGAGCCCTTTGTTACACTCTCAGTTGAGCTGTTTATATGTAGTGACTGTGCTAAGCAGTGACTCCACTGGTGGTCCTCCACAAACTAGTCTGCCCCCAAAATTATGGAAATAGTGATGCTATTCAGCCTTGGGTGTGTCACAGCTGAAGGTGTAACAAAGCTCATATCACATGCTGGTTTTAAGTCAAAATAAAAGATACAGCCCTCAGTTTTTTAAATAAGGAAGACATAATTTTGTTTTCTTATCAGTGGAAACTAGCACCTCCCAGGGAATTCCCAAGGAAGCTTGAGTGCTTTGCAATTGTCCTGAAAGAAAACTGAGGAAGTGTGTATGAGGGTCGTGGTAAGCCTGTTGTTAAACCTGTCCACCCCAAGACAACCAGGACTTTCTTGAACGATACTGATTTTCTGTTCTGCTAAGCAGAATGCAGAGTTGGTATGCCATTGCTCATTCATGTCATGAAAATCTCTTCTCCAGCCCATCCTGCTGCAATGTGAGACGTGAGGGATCCTTTTCTGCCTTCAGATGTTTCTGTACGTTTTATGGTACTGCTGTATTTTAGTAGCTTACCAAAAAGTATGCTTAAGACTCAATGCTGGAAAAAGAAGAAGGAAAAAAAAAAAAAAAAAAAAAAAAGAAGCTGAAATGAGAAAGTTAATGACTGCAGCCAATTCTTCCACTCATTTAAGGACACATGTTGATTATTATTTTCTTTTGCATTGTTGCTATTTGCAGCATTGCTATTCTACAACTGACACAAATCTTTCAGTGAACTATCATGTAGTTATGCCGCCAGGGACAGGCTTCATGTTGTTTAATAGTTTTAGATATCCACAATATCCTGGTTTCTTCAGGCTTTCTCACAATTGCGGAAACAAACATCCGCTTGGCAATGAGGCTGAATTCAGCTTTTTACTGAATTACCATCTCATACTTTCCATACATGTTTGTAGGAAATAAACTGAGTGATGAAATGTGAAAATACTTTACCAAATGACTGGCTGATCTCCCTCTTCCTCAAATTACATTTTACGATGAGTGTTGCTGCTTCAGGAAGTCTAAAGCATGCCCCAAAGCCAGTCAAGAGGGCTGACATTTGTAAGTTTGAACGAAGTTTTTGATAAGTGCAGGACAGAATTAAGATTAATTTGGACCTATGTAGATGTGACACATGTGACATGCTGACATATAAGAGAGTTGGCCATGTGAATTGTTCTGATGAGACCTATCTGGAGATCTCACCTCAGTCTGTACACCAGAATGCTTCCTATATGTTTGGGTAAATTATCTTCAGACAAAGTCAAAATATTCTATACTTGATATAGCAGAAGGGCATTTGAGTAATTGTTAAAAAAAAAAAAAAAGGATAAAAAAGTTTATTGACAAACTGAAAATACATTTAACTTTATATTCAACAACATGTTTTTCCAGTACATTCCCCTTTTAGATTCACCTTTTCCCTTCTGTTAATTTCTTGCTGTCAAGTGTATACATTTTAATAATGTATTTCCATCCATAGACTATGAGGCACTAAATAAGTGCAAAAGAGTTAATATATTTCTAGACTAATTAAGCTTTTCCTAGCTCTATGGGCTTAGATTATAATTTTCTTAAAATAAGCTTGCTTGCCCTCTGAGTTTATTCAAAGTCCCTGTCCTTGGCATTTAGAAATGAACCTCACACTGCCATAAAACTCAAGATAAAAATCTACTGCTGCAGCTGAAGACGCTATAGCTATCTGCATCCTACCTAGCAGAAAAGATGGTGGCAGATATTTTACGTAGTGAGGCAGCATGCAACAGGCAATCATATTCATTCATCAAAAGTTTACTGTAAGCTTTAACTGGTGGAACAAAAAAAACCCCGCGGAGTGGACAAAGATTAATTATACCTGTGCTTGTACAGTAATGTTTGTGTTCCAAACAAATTATATTTGCTTTTGTTTAAACAATGCATAAATCTGATACGTGCAGATGAACGTGTGTTCAGGATGAGTGAGCACACTTGTTTGAATGTCATATTTATCCCTGTATTTTGTCAGAAAATTAACTTCTTCGGAGTTTGCGCTTGAGCTGAGCATATGGTTGTTGATCTCTGGAGATGACAGCCTATCTGAGCAATAGCTCCTTATGGCTTGAGCTCTCCTCTGCTGGCAGATGCTTTGGGCTTTCCTACAATTAAGTGGAGATCATCACTGTTTTCTTTGAGCACTGCTGTGCCTTGTACTCTGAAGTGTTTTGTTAATCACTGTCTGCCTTCGACAGAAGCTGCCAAAGCTCTCATTAAGTTTGAATTTTGAGATGTCATACTCGAATGATGGAATTTCATCCCTTTTCTGCATGAATGGAATTGGCTATGGAAAGGTGCCAAAAAAAACAAATAATCATGACACTGAAGTATATTTGCTTTGCGTTTCACTGCTGAAACAAAAGAGAAGGAGGAGGGGAAAAGAAAACTTTCTAGCTGTTTGCCTCAGATCCAGAGCAAAGACTGGTTTGTGTGGTTTCCTGCAATACAATAATCATAAGGTCTTCATCTTATTGTCCATAGGGCTGTTGTTACTTTCTATGAACAGTCTGCCACCATGAACTTTAAAACACCTTCACAAAAATCTTTTGGTAAATGGTGCTTAGTGTGGCACTGGCAAGTGTAGTTAAGATGCTCACTGAGAATAAAAAAAAGAATTAATTTAAAAAAAATCAATACTTAAAAATAGATTAATTCATTTTAAAAATCAATATTTAGTTTGAGGCAGGAGTTCCAGTGATGGCATTATGACGAACTACAATAGGAGCATAAACTAATGTTACTTTTGCCCTTCGAGAAGAATTGCTCGCACATGTGCAAGCAGAAAACAAATTGCATCTGTTGGCTTTTCAATGATTTGCAGTGGGAAACTAAGAGTTGTGGGAAATATGGTATGGAAAGACATTGCCCATTTCTCTTCATGGATGTAAATTTTTCAGCTGTATTAGTAAAACTTAGCTTGGAAGAAAAAGTTGGACTGACTAATTAGCTGCAGTTCCTAATAATTTCTGTCCTATTCTGTGTACCAGCTTACGAAGGCAAAATGTGCAGGCTCCACACACACACAAAAAAAATAATGTTCTCCACTATTGAACCATGATATTTTCTGTCTGGTTGACAATAAAATTTATAAATATGTTGTTCAGCCCATGAATGTAATGTCACTTGTGTGTTCTCACTTTGTCCCTGTTGTTGTCTTCTATTAAATTCTGAAGGCATGAATGCCTGCCAGTTGTGGGGAACAAAAGGGTTTCCAGTGGGTAAAATGTCTCAAAAACCTGAACCCAAACCATTTAGGAACTAAAACCAAGGTTATCAATGCTCTTCTGAAGAGTCAGCTCTTAACAGAGTGCAGTGTCTATTTCTGCTGCTGTAAAACACAAAGCTTCAACCGTAGACATCCTGTGGGATGGTAGTTAATTAAAACAAACAAACAAACAAACAAACAAACAAACAAACAAATAAAAAATACAAAGCAAGCCACAAAACCATGTACAAAAAAATTGATCTTGTACAGAAAAACCTGTGTATATAACTTCAACAAGTAACAGCATATTTTGTATTTCATGTCAGACTTTGAGTGCAAAAGGCAATATCTTCCCACTTAAACTTGATATTTTTGAAGTTTTCATGCTTTTGTAGAATATGCTCAAAAAGCACATTTACTTATATATGATTTCTGTTCTGTAATGTTTTGCCTGGATACATACCTTCATCTTATTTCTTGATTCTTCTCACACATCTACTAATTTAGCAAAAGTATCTGGTACCTATTGACTATTTGTTTACCACAATATTTGTGAACATCAGTAAGATCCCCCTGAGCCTTCTCTTCCCTAGGCTGAACAGTTCCAGCTCTCTCAGTCTCTCCTTGTATGAAAGATGCTCCAGTGCTTTAGTCATCTTTGTGACCCTTTTGTGGATTTTCTCTAGTATGTCCATGTCTTTCTTATACTGGAAAGCCCAGCACTGGATGGAACACTCCAGATGTGTCTCACCAGAGTTGAGCAAAGGGGAAGAATCACCTTCTTCAACCTGCTGGTAACTCTTTGCCTAAAACAACACAAGAAGCTTTTGACCTTTGCTGTGAAGGTATATTGCCGTCTCATGGTCAATTTGTTGTTCAAACCAACCCTCAGCTACTTCTCTGCCAAACTGCTTTCCAGCTGGTAAAGCACCAGCCTGTACCAGTGTCTGATGTTACACCTCCCCACATGCAGGACTTCACATTTCTGCATGTGCTGCTAATCATACTTTAAGCTCATCATTTCAACCAGCTTTCAGTCCAACTTACTGCCCATCTACCTAGACTATACTTACTTCATCAGTTTGTCTATGAAGATGCTACAGCAGACAAGTTGAGACCCTTACTAAAGTCAAGATAAGCAACATCTGCCACTCTCCGCCCACCCACCAAACCAGTCACTTCCTTGTAGAAGTCTATAAGATAAGTCAGTCATGATTTCTCCTTCATAAATCTGTGTTGAATACTCCTAATCACCTTCACAAACTTGCTGAAGGTGCACTCAATCCCACTGTCCACATCGCCCACAAAGATGTTAAACAACACTGGTCCCAGTACTGACCCCTGCGGAACAGCACTTGTCACCAGTCTCCACTTGGACACTGAGCCATTGACCACAACTCTTTGAGTGTGGCCATGTAGCCAATTCCTTATCCACCGTGTGGTCCAACATTCAAATCCATGTCTCTCCAATTTAGAGACAAGGATGTCGTGTGGGACAGTGTCAAAAATGTTTTGCACAAGTCCAGATAGATAATGCCAGTTGCTCTTTTATCCATCAATGTTGTAGCCCCATCACAGAAAGCCACTAAAATTGTCAGGCATGATTTGCCTTTGGTGAAGCCATGTTGGCTGTCACGAATCACCTCCTTATTTTTCATGTGCCTTCATGCAGTTTCCAAGAGGATCTGCTCCATGATCTTCCCAGGCACAGAAATTGTCTTGTTTAATTGTGTAAACTTATTAATGAATCCTTGTAATCTCAAAAATACCTTGGCTTAGTAATCCCACAATTATTCTATGTAGCATTTTTAAAAACAAAGTATATTAACTTAGTTTCTAAATATTCAGCAGATAGATTCAGAATTTGAGATTTTCAGCTTTTTTTATGGAAATCTGAGAGGTACCTAAAATTCAGAGAGTCATCACAAGTAGTTTGAGATGTGGGAAGATCAGACTTTTTCTTGTTTTTTCCTGGTTTTGTCCCAGAAGATATTGGGAGACAACATGTGAGGTTATAGGGAGCCTCCCCAATATTTTCCTTCTCCCTGGAGAACACTGGTAATTTCTGCCTCACAGGAATGATAAGCTGATTGCAGCTAACAAGCTCTCTAGGAAAAATTTTATATAAATGAGTCTTGTCTCATTCCATGACCACATTTTAGTTTTTCTGTGAATGATGTTAGGATGAGATTGTGTTTGGATTCTCTATGCTTCTGTTTCCCTAACTTTGTGCTTGCTTGCTCTCTGGAGAGTTGCTGGCTTTCTCACTTGCCTTCATATTACTGTGTTCATAAAAGTAACTTCCATATCAATATATTCTATTTTGCAACTTATGTTAGTGAAAAAGGGAAGTTGGCCAACTTTTTGTCTTATCAGGTTCAGTATAGCTTAAGTGTGTACATTTAGAAAAATTGAGTTGTTTTGAGTCTTATAATAATAGTAACAAACTTGATGTAATACTACTGCTGAGAGAATATTTTTTGTTGTGTTAAGACTAGAACTACGAATTTAAGATTAAGAATTCTTTCTATTTTTTGAGAGTCAAAGGATATCGTGTTAGATACAGGGTTGAATCTTCCATTGCAAGAGAGCTCAGTTCAGTTTTAATTTGAAACAGCAGAGAAGGAAACCCCTTCAAGAAGAGGTGCTGTTAGGCAGAGAGAAATGGACAAACCATTGTGAAGGCAACAACAGAAGTTTCAGGTATTGCAGGAATATTTCAAGAGCTGTTGCTGAATTAGCAATAGTAAGAAGAATATGACTTAATGAGAGGTGTGGAGAAACAAGAATGCAGTTGTTCAGTTAATTGATGCCATTAAAGCTGTATATGCAAAAATGGCTAGCCTAAAGCCAATGAAATTTACCAGCCTGTACAAACGGAATTCCATAAATATCAACAGCATAATGAATCCTGTTGAGTTCAGTGAGAATCTTTGTTTATTGAGGTCTGTGAAAGTCGGATTTGGCCCATGGAAAATAAAATAAAATAAATCCTCACAACATCTAGGAAGCTGCAGGTCCTAGAAAGTCTAGGTTTTGTTTCTGTTTTTATTATAAACTGTCTTCTCTAATTAAAATAAATATGGATATCTGTTTTTACATTTCTCTGTTGTAGCAGAGAGATATGTAACGGCACACACACACACAGAAATTATATCACCTATCGTTTTGAAGTGTTCTGGGTTTCTGGCTGATCAGCATCCTCTGCATGAGAAATCAAGAATCTGGTTCATGGGATAAAGTAGTACAACCCCTGCCTGAGTATCAACTAGATGTCTTCACCCTTGACAGAGTTTCCACTTGGGTAAGAGAATGTTACTAATGGCACATAGAATTGGACTTCATGTATGACATAAGACATGTTGGAAGTATTGCCCATTTAACACTGCACAGCAAAGAAGCCACTGGGCAAAACTTTTGAAATAAAACACATGGTTAGAAATTTTTAGAAATTCTATTAAAATTATGAAATTAAAGAAAATTGTATTAGGAAAAAGACCAAATGGAGCTGATTTCAGAATTTGTCTCACTAAGGTAGTGTAATACAGGAACACAAACAAGTGTGTAAGAACAGTGTAGTGCTGTAGTGCATCTGCTGAACCACAACACCTGCTCATAGACCTAGATAGTAAAAGAAATGGTATTTATGATGGGGTAAAAAACGTGTATTCAAGCACTTATCTTGGTGTAACTCCAGCCAGAGTGTTAACCTACAGAAACTTGTTTCTGTGACCCTTTGCATCACCTAGCTTCTCCAAAAAACCTGGCCTCTTTTTTGAAATATATTTTTGAAGCCTGGAAAGCTTTGTTTCCCAGGAAGTCCTTGTTGTGAAGGCCATTCCATGAGCTACACATTGTCAAGTAAAGTTGTCAGATGAAGTGCTGTGTGACTGTCTTTCATTATGCAGTGGGTAGAAAGCGTCTCAAAAGTGCATCCTGCTGGAAGATGTAATTTCTTGGATTCAAAGAGAATTCCACAGTTGATGGTAGGCTAAGATATTCTTAGACAGTGGTCAACAGTTCAGAAGCTTGACTGATAAAAGCAATAATAAGAATAAATACTAACATTCAAAAATGTATTCAAAGTCCTTTAGAATACAGTTTCATTTTCTAGTTCATTTGTGTGTATTTCAGACACGTGGCACTTAAGCTGTTTCCTAAAATATTAACTTAAGGTCCTTGAGTATCTTCCAGGATTAAAATATTGTGCAAATGGAGATCTTATATTTTCATCTCACATGCAAAAATGCCCATAAGAAGGGGATTTTTTTCAGAAATAAGATACTTTATACATGAAAGTCCAAACCACCCTGTAAATGCAACATGGTTAGACGTTTGCAGTAAATGCATTATGCAAAGGAACATGAGATACTCAACTCATGCAAATTGATTTTGCTTTATTGCCTTTAGTGTAGCATCACTATTTTAACTGGTAGAAGGCTTGCTTCATTGCCTTGCAGGTTTTGGATAAGCCCTGCAATATGATTGCAGAAAATCAAAATCTGTGTATCAACCCATGATGTACAACCCTGCATGTGTACATTCGATATGACTTTAAAAAAGTGTGTTCTCAAAAGTGCCAGCTCAGTATTATGAAATGCAAAAACCAGGTTCAGTGTGAACAGTCAAAAATGCATATACATGGAAGGTGACAGGTCTGACACTACCTTTTGAAATTTGATGCTTTCAGGGTGTGTAAAATGGAAAATATTTTCTTCCGTTTATAAGCACCATGTGGGAGAAGGATTAAAAAACCCCCAATATAAAATGTTGATCCAACACATGAGAGGGGGCTTACAGCGGTTTTTTTGCCACGCGGAGCACTTGTCTTTGAAGCCAGAGGCAGGCATGTCACACGCCTTTCTTTGAACTGAGGTGTTGCAGAAGGCAGCGGTGACATGGTACAGCTTCGTGGCTTTCCGCAGCTGAAGCCATAGCTATGTGACATGCCTGTTCCTCTACCAAGGTGTTGCACAGTTCTGCGTGCTCCCACCATGTTTGTTTTTGGAGCAGAGTCTCTGACAACAAACACAATTGACGAGAGGAGTCAGCACAGAGATAATATACGTAATATGTGACATTAGGGTGTCCAAATTCATGTCCTGGGCTTTCATATCATGAGATGGGATGCTTTACCTCGAGCAAAGGAATAGTTTTATTTATTTGATCCAGGTGTTTCGGTGCCATCTGTTATCATATAAGTCAAGAGATACGTCCCTTGCAAAATATGGTTCTTGCTTGAGGGAAGGAACATAACTTCAGGTAACAAAATAACCAGAATGCTTCCTTTTGTAAATTGCCTGAATGTAACATTTTCCATGCGAATACATGTTCCTATGTAGGTACAAATATACTCAATCTTAATTGCTACTATTTGCTAAAACCCTACTGCCTGTCTTTGTAACCTCTTTCCATAGATTTATTTCAGTAAATTGTAAAAAAAAAAAAAAAAATAAATGTGGTTTGGTCATCAACATAGGGAGAAGAATCCTTTTTCTTTGGAAGTGGTAAAGGATTTCTAAGGAGAAAAACACACTTTAGGTGAACAAAAGACTTTTAAGATTTCAATTAATTTTGTAGAATTTATTTGAGTATTGTTTGAAACAGTTATCTTGGAGTAATTACATTTATTTGGTCTAACATACAGTGATTAATACAGAGTAAGCATTAGCCCGGCATAATGTATGGTTTACAGGAAAACATTACATTAATAGTGGTTAGAGCCAGGTATTTCAATTTCACATATTAACCTCTGTAATTCTTTCCATTAAAATTTAGACCATAATAAATAGTTGTACGTGTGGCTTAGGGCAAAATGAAGACACAGTGTTCTTAAAACACATATATATATATATAAAATCTTATCCTAAATAAACTATCCCTGCTGAGGTAAAAGTGTTACTTTCTTTTAAATTATTTATCTGTGGGGAATTTCTGCCTTCTTTTGGGCTTAGTTTGTATTGCAAATCCTAAATACTGTCTTCTAATAATTTATCTGTCACCTTTCCAATTATTTCTGTTTACTTTAACTGAAGTCACAAAGGATATTAATATGCTTTTGAAACTGGTAAAATATGCACATTGATGAAAAGGGTTTTTTTTTTTAATAAAGCACCTATAAGTCTTTGAACTCTGTTTGGGGGTTGGGAAGGGTGGAAATAAAAGATATGACATTCTTTTGTTTGAGAGAGTAGAACAAGAGCAAAGTGCATTGCTTGTTGCTTGAATTATGAAATTTATATTCTAATAATTTATTTGTGGTGGTACAGAACAGATCCTGCATGTTGGTGGAGACTTTCATCCTCCATTGGAAAGAAAAGTGCTTTGCCTGGCCAAGAGCCAAAGCCATATCCTACTCCTCCAAGCAACAAGCCTCCATGAGGAGGAGAAATATACTCTAAAGAAACTCTTGAAGCACTGTAGCAGCATACAACAACTGTTCTTTATCATGTGCTGATCGACATGACATGCTGTACACATGGGCTGTTGTTTAGGAGGTGTCCTGCCCCTTTCTCACCTAACCATGAGTTCCCTTTTCTGCATTTGGTGCTTGCATTTATCTGGTTGTGTGGTCAGCTGGACCAGGAGACCATGCATCTGCAAAATAATAATTTTCTATTTATTTTTACTCACTCATTTTCTGGGTTAATTTTCATCCAGATCAGTTCCCTATTGATAGTCTTAGAAGTTACAAATCAGCTAAGGCTGGGCAATACAGAGGATGGACACCTGCTACAGATAGATTTAAAGTGGAAAAGAGGCAGTCAAGGAATGGCAGAACCATGAATGCCATGGTAAATAGAAACTGATCTATCATGTTTTGTATAAGCGTACAAGCTAGGAGTACACAAATGAAATTGACACTTAAAAAAATCAAAACCAAAGATGGAATACATTTTTAGTACAGCTTACAGTGAGATTTTTTTTTTTACAAAAACACAATATAGAAATGAAAATTTGTTAAAAAGCAATTACACAAATTCATGAAAGCAATGTTCATTGAGGGCTGTTAAGCACAATGACAAGAATGATTCAGATATTGCCTATGTTGAAACTGTCATGAGAGTTTACAGAAGGACATATCATTGTGTGCTTTCCCTCTTTCCCCAGGTACCTTCTTGTGTCATTGCAAGGGGCTGGATACTGGTCTGAAGGGACTTCTTCAGTCTGACCCACTCTCATATACCTAAAAGATGTAAAGTTTTCTTCAAACTGCTTTGATAATATATTTCAACCTTTGAGCTAGAAAGGCCAGAAGGTCATTTTGTCCCATAGACAGTTCAGTGCTTACCTTCTGTGCTGGGAATTGCTCATACAGGAGTCAATGAAAGATACTTGTGATAGCAGTTTTATACGGTGAACTTCTTCATGTAGGAATGTATTGGGTCTGGCTGAAACAGAATTAGCACCCCCACAGCAGCCCTCACAGTGCTGAATGTCACCCTTGCAGCCAGCAGGGTGTTTATAACACATCTTGGGAGAGGGTGGAGCTGGGACACCTGACCCGGATTGGCTGTTCCATACCATGTGACCTCAGCTCAGCCATAGAAGCCAAGGGCAGGGAGGAGGAGGGGGCATTTGTTACTGTGTTTGCCTCCAGGAGCAGCTGCTGCACATACTCAAGCTCTGCTTTCCCAGGAAGTGGCTGGATATTGCCTACTGAGGGGAAGCAGAGAACAGCATCTTTGTTTACGTTTTATTTCTGTGCATGGCCTTGGACTTTGCTTTAATTAAACTGCTTTTATCTTGACCCACAAGTTTTTCATCTTATTCCAACCCTTTATGTTGCTGAAGGGGAAGTGATAAAGGGGCCTGGTGGGCACCAGACTTCCAACCGAGATTAACCCACCATAGGGAATTAAGTGGGACTATAATCTTGCATATTTTAAAGACTATGAGACAGGCAATCTTAGAGTAAACAGTCAGATGTAACATTTGTATTCAGACTGTTAAAAACCAAAACTAATAATGAAAGTGGGTAAAATTAGGAAAATATTTCGTGATATACATATATACCCTTTCTTTCAAAACGTTTCCAAAGGTTCTGCTGCTATGCACAGTCTTTTATAGCAGCATTCTCCATGGAACAATTATGCAAATGACCACTAAGGAAACAAGCATTAAATATTTTAATATACCAAAAATTTAAGGCCAAGTTTTGATTTTGTGTGGAACACTGTTTCCAGTTATTTTTTTAGATCAGCTGAAGTTTTGAAAAATACTATTTCTTAAACTAACAGTTATTCTTCCACTTCTCTCTTCTTCCAATTTATCAGCCACGTGGTAAGTTGTTGTCTACATGTTGTTCTTCAAATTAAAACCTGTATTAGTATTACAGCATTCATTTGGTGTGACTGCTCAGAGAGAAATAGCTGAAGTCAAAACCTGACTCAAACACTTTAATCTTTTACTTTAGCCAAAGAAATATTGTCTAGAAATTTCAACAACATAAACTCTACTAGGCAATTCCTTATTTCTTAGGTTGGAAATCAAACTATGTATACTTCTGGCAACAAAGCCTTCTGTAATTGGAGCCAATTTTATAACCTGGAAGTAACTTAATACTTGGGTTCAAAACCAGAATTGAGCTCTTACATGGTGTTATTTTTATCCTTTTGCCTAGTTTAGAGTTGAGTATATAAAACTGCAGTAATCAAGCAGAAAACTAATATCTACATAAGCTATAGAAGGTTTGTAAACAATTAGTGCCATATTACCTTACCCTGAGGGGTACATACAAGGAATTTAACATGGATCAGCTCAGTACTCAATGATCTCAAAAGGTCTTTTCCAAACTAAATGACTCTATGATTCTGTGTAGTTTATGTTAAAATATCAATGGAAGAATGGCTTTTATATGTGCAACTTCTTCATGCCAGTGACGGTTTTGGAAGACCCATTAGCTATCTGAGGCTTCCTCTGTCTCCACATAGACATGTTCATAGTCTCGAAGGGGTAGTTCTCCACCCCAGGGTTTTGAACAACATTTTCTGTTTATGTATTACTTTATATAAATACATATGTTGTTTATTTGTACATGCTACAGAAAGAAAAAGAATGGGTTTTTCCTTGGCACGTGTGAAAATGAGTGGATTACGAATAATATTGCCTATGAAGGACTGTTGTAAGTACCGTTAGTAAAGCTGGTAAATATTACTCTGATACTGCATGGGCAGCTTGCTATACATGAGTTATCTGCTACATTAAGTGCTTGAAGATTTAATGGACATTTACTAAACTTAAGTAGAACATTATGTACCATTTCATTTAGTTTATTCTTAAATAAGTACCTATGATGTCTATGTACTCAGTTCCCATAATCTTTTACCTCCCTCTCCACTTTTCCTTCCCTCCCCACCACCTGCCACCCCAGGCTTTCATCCAGAACAACATTTAAGTACATGCTTTACTTGTTTTCTTGTTTTTGTTTCTTCTAAGCACACTCTTTTAAGTGCAACTTGAGCAGGCTTTTGAAGCTGAATGTGTGACAAATGCCTTCTGTGAACTAAGATGCTTTTGTAGGTCATCATTCTTAAGGCCATTATATCTTCAAAGATTTAAACATATGCTGCTATTTACTGTTGAGTAATTGTTAAAATTGGGGTGTGAATGCATAATACTACTAAATACTGAAATTTTCTTAATTCTCCTTCTTTCTAGGATTGGTATTCTGCATGCAGTATTATTACTCTACATAATCCTGACTTCCTAGGATAGGTATTATTCTGCATATGCTGGAGAATTTTTTAAACTCTGACACAGATCAAAACACTGACAATTTTAGGGTAACCTTCACTTAAAGGCTGTGTAATGGTCTCATAAAATAAATCTGAAAAGAAATCTAACAGAAAAATTAGAAATGTGTGGTGTGTACTGCATGTCTACATAAAAGTTCGTTTATATTTGAAGTATAATAATTTCAATATGCTGGATTTGTTTCCTCTGGAAGTTTCCACTGGAAGCACTAATATTATTTCAAATGTTTTCTGCTCATGCAAAAGGTAAATAATTTCTATTAATGATTAGTTATGTTTAATTTGTAATTTTCCTATTTTGTGCAGGCGCAACACTTTCATCCTCTGTAGCTTGAATAACGTGTATACTTCTCATTGCACATATCAGCACAGCTTATTTTAAAAAGGTTGTTTTAGCTCATTTAGGTTTTTTTAAGAGAGATTACATGTGTACACATGGGTAATGCAGCACCAGGCAACGGAGATCTGCAGTAGAAGTCCATACATACATTATTAGTCAGATTGCAGGAAGACTTGAAGCAGAAAAGATGTTAGCTCAGCATAATGAATGTCTCCCAGCCATTTTTTATAATGACTAGCTGCAGTTCTTATTGTATGTCAAACCTTATGCTGTGCTGTACTGTTAGCTTTCTTGTTTGGCACAATCAAATGATGTAATGTATCCTTAGAAGTCTAGCTGGATCAAAGACATGTACAACAGGGTGGTTTTTTTTTTTTTCTGTCAGTAATATTGTTGCATATTTTACTAAAATTATAGTGCATGTGATAACAAATACATGATCACTTATCATTTATAATGCACTGTTCCTGCTATGCAGTAAAGACATTACAAGAATGGACAGCTTTCCTTGTCACAAAAGGAATGTTTAGACATTAAGTAGACCAGCGGGTGTTCAAAAATCCCTTTATAATTGTAATATTGACCTATGCTCATTGATGCAAAGAATTGTAGTTAAAAAGAAAGTGCTTTCCTTTTTGTGTATTAATGAAATATGCCTTTTTTCTTTTTTTTTTTTTTTTTTTTTTTTTCCCCTGAACTGCTCGTTAAAGAGCACAGATTTCAAGGTAAGCCAGCAATCTAAAACATTGGTTGAAATGTAGTACATTTAAATACAGTTAAATAACTCACCAGTTTTGCCCATTTTGGGGACTATGTAAGGCATGGGAAGCTTGCTTATGTTTACTCAGGATGTAAAATCTACAGCAGCGTGGAAGGACAATAGAACTGTATGGTATGTGTATTCACTTTGGTGATAAATGCCTCATTCCTTCTTCAGAGGATTATTAAAAGAGTCCTCTGGAGGAATAAAACGGTGGAAGTCACACATTTAATAGCTCAGGTACAAAGAGTCAGATTGTGCCAGTTGGCAAAAGTTAGCAGGAAGCTGTCACAATAAATGGCAGCAGCTGCTCATAGTTCTAAAGAGTATGTCCCAGTCAGAAGTGAAAACTGATGGCATCTACATTAATACTACCTTAATGGTCCATCTGCTGCTCCATAGGGTCCCTAGCTGCTGTATGGAGTCATAGGCATTTGACAGGCAGTCTCTGTATGCCAGACACATATTGTGCCAAATGTTTTAGGCTGCTTCATATCGTTCTGATCTGTCAAACTTTCCCAATCATTTATCAGGCAAACAGTTATGAGAGGCTTTTTTTTTTTTTTTTTTTTTTTTTTTTTCCCCTACACATTGTTTCTTAGCATTTGGGGCAGCCAGGAATTTGGAAGGGAAGTTATTTTGGTTACTTTGTTTTTTTAGCTGAAAGAACTGAGAATAACCTCAGCTGCTTATTAAAGTGTATGCTGTGCTAACAAAGTAGTGTGATAAACCCTGTAGATAAATCACTAGTTATTTGCCATATCATTTAAATCTTTTTATTGCAGCAGGTATAAAGTTAAATACAAGTAACCATAAAAGAACCAACAGTGTTTTGACAAGCTCACGAACACTCATTTGCTAAAAAGCAGTCCTTTTCTAAATACACTGTTGTATAAATATTTTAAAAACAGCACCCACACATATATCTATAGGTCTTTAGAAATTTTGACAGTAATGTTTGGGAAAGTTTTATTTAACTGATAATGAAGTTGCCCTCTAAACATACAATGGCCATTGCTTAGGTACGAAGATCTAAGAATACAAGCTACTTCACCCCTGGAATGTTAAGCCTTAACACACTTTATGACATAGTGTAAGTTTAATTTTAATTTATCAATATGCTTTTTAATGGTTAAAGTATCAATAGTGTTAAAACAGTTTGCAAAAACTCTGCCACAGTATTGTCTATAATGTGAAAACAAGCAGAGCTGTACAATATCTGTCACATTATACTATCCACTGCCTTCGGTCATTCTATATTTTGGAAAAAAGCAAGTATCATTCTTTGAGTGTATCTTGTTCCCAAAAGGCAGCCTATTTCCAGTAAAATCGGAAACTCTCACAATTTGCTTTTTGTGGTTGCATAGCTCCGGTGAAAATACATTGTCTATTTAAATTTGCCATTTGTGTGAAAATGTTGAAGTTAGCACAGAAAATCATCCAGGCTATCAGTAATGATCAAGGTATAAATGCTTAGAGAGATCAGGATGTCAGCAAAAATGTCACCACTACTTTTCGCAGTACATGTTTTGATTTTCTTAGCTGGATTCATTCAAATCAGCCAGGTGCTTGAAATTGCATGATACTGGGGGTTTTTTTGCCCTTTTTTTTTTTTTTTTTTGACTGACTGACTGAGCCATGAACTATGGAAAGTCAGAGAAAGATTCTGACTCTGTTTCTGTGGAGATTCTTTAGGTTTTTCTCCTTTTTACTTTCCTTTCAGTTAGCCATGGGAAAACCGATTGACCACCAGAAATGGACACTCATTATACGGTACACAGTAACCTAAATATTTTGCATTATTCCACACTTCTGCATATAATTGCCTAATGGCATTTTCTAAATGGAAAGCTGGCTCTTGTAGTATGCTGCCATGCCAACACAGGCTGTATTTTCTTCCAGTATCTTCAATTGAAGATACCACCTTATTCCACTTCTTGTCTTTACAGCCCTGATACAAGTCATAGGTTAAGTAACTTCTTACACAGTGATTTCAAAAGAGTGTTTAATTGCTGGTAAGGCTTTCTGCAAAGGAAAGTGTGTGCTCTGGCATTCAGAGTTACATTCAAGCTCTTCAGAAAGAAGGAAAAAAAAAAAAAAAAAAACAAACCTATGCAGACCCAAATGTGTAGGTTGCAAACCAAAAGAAATAATTTATATATACAACCCATAGATTTATTACAATGTGTTTACATCTCTAGAAAACTGCCTTCAAAAGACATCACCTCTAATTTCTGGAAATTCACAAAGCTCTCTAGATTCAATGTCAGGTGATTTAGATATCGTTAATGAATTTTAAGTGTAGAATTCCTCAGCTGCCTTTAACTTGACAAAATGAGGGCTGCTGTTGGTGAATAATGCACCAGGGTATGGCTGAGGCTCTCAGTACCTCTTTGCCTGAAACCAGAGAGACAACAGGAGTTCCATGTGGTCATAACTCCAGTGCCTCGGACACCAGGTGTGCACAGCCTGCTACCTCTACAGGACCTCTTGGGTGGAAATACAGGACCCTGACACTGTGCAGATTGGGGAAAACCAGTGTACTTCTTAACAGCAGCATAGTGTGGCCGCAAGGAAGAAGTTCTTCTATTACCCCCATTGAACAAAGCATTGGAAATTCCCATGATTTTGAGCACAGCTGGGAACTCTTTGAAAGAGGCCAGAGGAGGCCACAAAGATGGTCAGAGGGCTGAAGCACCTCCTGTCTGAGGACAGGCTGAGAGAGTTGGGGTTATTCAGCCTGGAGAAGAGAAGGCTCTGGGGAGACCTTAGAGCATCTTCCAGTGCTGAAAGGGGGCTACAGGACAGATGGGGAGGGCAGTGACAGGATGGGAGGTAACCGTTTTAAGCTGAAAGAGGGTAGGTTTAGATTAGATATTAGGAAGAAATATTGTCTTGTGAGGGTGGTGAGGCAGTGGCCCAGGTTGCCCAGAGAAGCTGTGAATGCCGCAACCCTGGTAGTTTTCAAGGTCAGGCTGGATGAGGCTTTGAGCAACCTGTGCTAGTGAGAGATGTCCCTGCCCATGGTAGGAGTCTCGGAACCCAGCGATCTTTAAGTTCCTTTCCAACCCAAACCATTCTATGGTTCTATTCTATGAATGTAAGTGGCCGTTTGATCCCTTGTGGTGGACCATCGCTAGAAAGCCCTGGTCTGTACCTGCTGTGTAGGGTGCATAAGGCAGGGTGCTCCCCACCTCATGAGCTCCTTCCTCTGCTCACTGTGAGTTTATTTTCTGTTAGATCAGAACTTTATAAAATCTCAAACTCAATCTCTGTTTAATCCTCTACTTCTAGAAAAATACTTCAATATAAACCAGGGAAGCTGTTTGTGCTCACACTTACACATATATTTAAGAGCTTTTGGGGGATGAAATCCTGATTTCCCACCATTGGCCCCACTTCTGAGATTGGTTTTGTGTTCTTGTGTGGGTACCCTGCACACCAATAGACATGAGCAGGTTTAGGAGGAGCCCCATTATATCTATCATCTGTGACCCAACAAGATGTATTAAAAACAGCTACTGTAGATGAACCTGCAGCCCTGGCAAAAGGATTTAGCAGAGAATTATGGTGAAAGCTGTCGTGAAGAACGTCCTGGAAAATAAAATAAGGAGCAAACTGAGGAGAGGGATTGGAGCAAGAAAAGGGAAGGCATAAAGTAGAAAGGTATTACAAAGATGCAAAGCATTAGTGATGGCCACTAAAAGAGATTATGAGGCTGTATTTATGGTTCTTTTTCTCTGTACATTAAAGTTTTACTGGCTAAGAATAAATTCCACTTCACCCCAAAGCCAAGAAAACCAAACCCAAATCTACCTAGTTGGGTCACCCATGATCTTGACTCATGTGTGAGACATGAATTTAGCATTGTGGTTCTAGGCTTTCCTGTTTGAAAATAAATTTTAAAAACATCCTGCTATTCATCTGAGTATGCTGTTCATTGGGAGGAAGGGCTGTTTGCTTTCACAGTTGTAGATTTTCACCTAATTTTCTGCTGTTGTCTTATTCCAGTGACGGGTGTCTGCTTATTTTCATGAGTTTGGAGCTTTTTTCCCCCATTGTGCCAAACTTAGATTCCTCTTCCTGAACTTCCAGCTATCTAAAAGGTGTGCAAAGATTTGCTTTTGTGTTCAGCACAAATCACAGGAGATGGGTTCTCTACACTTGACATGAGCAAGTCCATACACGGGGGCAACTTCTGTTTGAAATAAAGAAACAATGGAATCTTTATACAATCAGTTGTGCTTTACATGTTTTTAATTACTTTTTCTGAACCAAGCCTGTATTTAATGCAATCAGTTGAGGAAAGCAGGAAAGCATCCATTCTCATTTATCTGGATCAAAACTTAAGAGATCGGATGTCCTGCATACCTACAGGACAGGTAAGGTCCCTCCCTAAAATTGTAGATAGCAGAGTTTTTTTACAGGCTCTTAAGCAGCAGTGCTGCCATGAGTGAGAATTGTATATTCAAGATGCGTACAGATACTTGCTTTATATTTTTGATATTGAGGGGACAGAATATGCTTTGTTTCAAAAAGGAAAACTTTGCCAGCGTTTTCTCCTGTATCTAGTTGTTGCTGTACTGAAATAACATTTCTGCTTAACCTGCTCCTTCAAACCAAAAAAAGTGTCCTCACATATCTATACATTTTATTACAGTGATTTGAAGAATGAGATGTTTAACCTGTAAGCCCATTGATAATGACACTTGTAACCTAAACATCAAGTTAAGTGCAATAAATTTTAAGGGACTGTGTCCAAGTGAAGGCATTAAACAGACCTTGATTTATGAACATATAACCCCTCTTGACGTTGGAGTGTGTGACATTCACGGCAAAGACTTTGTGCTGAGTATCCTACTATTGAACTATCACATCAACATTGGCTTTGCATTCAGAGAGGAAAAACCTCAATAGGTAAGGATTTAGTGTCTTTTTGGTATGAGTTATTGAACCAAAGAGTAAAAACTTCCCCAAAGAGATGTTAAAAGAACAAAATCAGAAAATTGTAACTACCAAATGCAGCAAATCTTTAGAGGTAGATCAGTAAAAGGAATAAGAACATGTACACCAGGAAAAAAAGCTTTTAAAAGGCACATGGGGAAAAAATATTTAATGGTGAAATTTTGACTTAGACTGGTATGTGTTTAATTTGCATAATTCTGCATACATGGTGTGCAAGATAGTGTGCGAGTTCTTATGTCTTCATTATATCAGAACTAGAATAACTAACAATTTGTCAAAATGAATTTTAAACTACTCCACACTTTCAGAGATGATCACAAAGTAATATCTTTGCAATCTTTCTGTTAGCTGAAGACTTGGAAAAAAAACAAAACAAAACACCACTTTGTAAGGAAAAAGACAAGCAAATCTTACTGAAAGAATTTTTATGTGTGTTCTCTCTCCCTACGTGCTGAGCCTTCCTTTTGCCGGTTGTTTAACTGCTGTTTATTGTGTAAGACCTGATGGCAGACCAATTTCAGTCACAGTGTGGTTTATCAGCTCAAGCCCTACAATTCCTTTTTCTCTGGAACCTCAACTGCTCATTGAAAACAAACAAACAAATAAAAAAACCCCAAAATATATTCTTTTGGGGATTTGCCTCCTCTAAATCAGTATTAGAGTTTTGGGTGTTGGGTTTGGTTTTGTTTTTTGGTTTTTTTCCTGCTGTGTGTATATTTAGAGTCTAAAAACAACTATTTCTATTCACTTACATATAGTCATCTAAGGTCGTTTTTCTTATTTGCACACAATATTCAAAATCTGAGAGGACACTTTTGATTCATGTTTGGGACCTGGCAGCTAATGACCCTGGCTGTTAAAATGATAACTTCAAGTGTGGAGTCAAGATGATATAAATATGAATAAGAAAGGACCTTTCTGTATATCTTCAGGTCTAGTCATGTCCTTCATCAGAAACTTCCTCAATGTACTTATAAACTGGCTGATGAAGCCTGGGGTTTGAATGAGCTTTTTCAACAAGTTTATTTGAAGGTTTATATTCTTGCTGTTGTCAGTAGTGCCTGGGAAACTTGCTTTCAGCCTGGATATATTTATGGTTAATTAATCCCATTTGTTCTATTTCCTGTATTCTTGTGCAGAATAAGTAATTTTTCCTCATATTTTCTTTCCCTTTACTCTTCTGATATATGTGTAAACCTTTTCCCTCTCTCTCCTCTCATTCAACAGTTTTTATTTATTTTTAACCAAGCTCAACAAAACACATAATTGCAGCCTCTTGTAAAATAGATTCTCCTTTTTTCTGGTCGTCCTGAGTAGTTGTTCTCTGCATGTGTTCCACTTTGGATTAATCTCTCTTGAAATGCACTACCAGAATTGCATACCAGAATTGCATTAATATTTCCTAGAGTCTAACAGGAACACATTTTAGGATTAGTTTTTTTTTTTTTTTTTTTTTTTTTTCATGGCTGCATCCCATTGGTGCCTTAGTCAGCCTGTGACCAGCTATTGCAAAGGAGGAACTGAAGGGTGTCCTGGGTTAAGCTGAGACAGAGTTAACTTTCTTCATAGTAGCTAGCAAGAGGCTGTGTTTTGCACTTGTGCTCAGAAGAAAAGCTGATAAAAAGTGACATTTATGAGGCTGCCAAGGTCTTTCAGCTTCTCTGTCTGTCTGCAAACAGGAGAAGCTGGGAGGGAGCACAGCCCCAGTTACTAGCCCAGGATTTGATCTTAGGTTCAGGATTGAGACCCAAAGTGGCCAATAATCCATTCCATAACATACATGTCATGCCCAGTATATAGGTGAGGACCCTCTGGAAGATCTGCCCCTTTTGGTTCCAGATCTCTTTTGCTCTGGGTCATCTTGCTCCAGGTGGTCCCTCTCCCCCCCCAACCCCGGTCTTCAGCCATGGCACTCACGGCTACAACTTCAACCCCAGCAGCTGCAGCACCTACTCCAACTGTGGCACCCATGGCTACAGCTTCAACCCCAACTACTGTGCCTGCAGCTACAACTTCAGCCCCAGTACCTCCAGTCCCAGCATCCACTACGGTGACTTCAACTGCAGGCAGGGAAAGTCCCAAAACCGCACTCATGGAACAGAAATAACAGTCCGAGCATCCCAGACCGAGAGCTGACTGGGGTGGGGGGAGAAGGCCTTAAGGGAGCGACCACCTGGAGCAAGATGACCCAGAGTAAAAAAGATCTGGAAGCAAAAGGGGCGGATCTTATGGAGGGTCCTCACCTATATACTGGGCCTGACGTGTATGTTATGGAATAGGTTATGGGTCACTTTGGGTCTCAATCCTGAACCAAAGATCAAAGCCTAGGCTAGTAACTGGGGCTGTGCTCCCTCCCAGCTTCTCCTGTTTGCAGACAGACAGAGAAGCTGAAAGACCTTGGCAGCCACATAAACATCACTTTTTATCAGCTTTCTTCTGAGCAAAAATCCAAAACACAGCCTCTTGCTAGCTATTATGAAGAAAGTTAACTTTATCTCAGCTTAACCCAGGACAAAGGGGAACTGTTTTTTCCAGCTGATGAGTTGGTGTATGTTTCGTTTGTGCAATTACGTAGCCAGCTGCTAGGGATATGGTATTTGCAGGAAAATTTGAGAGGGAGCAAAGTGCGTGCACAGAAGACTGAAATTTGGGCTCAGGTGCAAAATGTGAATGCGAGCACCTAAAGCATCCAAGAGCCAGGCCTGTTGCATGACTGTAACATAGAGAGGAAACATCTGTAAAATGTGGAAATGAATGTATGTCTGGATTTCAAGCACTCAGTGAATTTTAGTATTCAGCTTAGATTTGCGCATGTTTCTCCTGCTTAAAAAAAAAATGTTTGTGAAAATGAGATGTATCTGCATTCTGAATAGTACTAATGTAAGGGCTATGAGATGTTCTGAACTTGTGTATCTCCCATGGTGCCCGTTTTTGACCCAGGCTTGTGAAACATCTGCATGATGGCTGTTGAATGATGTTTGAATTCACAGATAAACTGCCTCTAGCCAGCTGAGAGTATGCTTAGTGCAGAAAAATCCATTGTGTTCAACTCTTCTTCACCCTTCCAAGTATGGAATGTTGGTGGAGAGTTCTAGTAATTATCTACCAATCTGCGGTTTTACGGACATTAAGCTCATCTTTGGTAAACTAATCTGCTTTATTTTATCAATGTTAGGGTTGTGGTTCTGAAAAAATATAGTAATATCTGGTTGTATTTAATTATATGGACTTTTAAAGAGATGTTTCTCACATTCTGCATGCAGACGCATGCCAAACAAATGAGTGCAGGGAATAGTCCAGTATTTATCTCTGAAGATTATTGAAGTTCCTTCCAAACTGGGCAGGAGAGGTGCATGATTTTTATAGGAAGACACTACCCAGAAGGCTGCTGGATATTTCAGACACACTGTTTCTCTGACTCTTTCAATCCATTACAAACCAGGAATATTTTTTTTTAAGAGGAAAATTCTTTCAGAACATTTTCCTGCCCATCTCTAATTTCATTTTAAGGGTCTCATTTTTAACAGAAAACGTGAACATCTCTTTCACACTCTCGAGGAGTGAACCTTCATTCTTCACCCTCAGTCATGCCAGAAAGGGAGAACATGCTGCCAACATCTTCTAGCAACACTTAAGAAAATATAAGAAAAAATTGGCTTTGTTTTTTTGCTTAGAAAAATGTACATAACTTTTCCATGAAAACAGGCCTATTTTAGATTGGACAAACCTATAAAAATACTTTGTGTTTTTATGTATAAATTATATATTTATATGTCAGAAGTCTCTGTTGTGCCCAGTTATTCCAGCTCTGCTTTGTTAAACTGGGCAATCTCTGCACGAAGAAGGGGTACCTATTGGGACCCTGCACTAGAGATCTTACTCAATGTGTTTTTCTCTCTACATATTTAATATGTTATTTTTTTGCTGCTATTATGAAGATTATATTAGTTTTCAAACAGTATATATTTTTTAAAGATTACTCGTTGCCTAGTGGTTAACATTTTCACACTGTATAACATTATAGGCATTTTCTCTGAAAGTGTCAGCATTTTGTCAGCCAAAGCGAGCTTTAATAAAAGTCAGGCTCTGACAATTTTCTGGAATAACCCAGAAGCTCAGCTCTAAGTGTCTATGTGAACAGGATGTGAAGGTTGGATTTCCTGATGAAAATTAGTGTGAGCCTCTGCTGAACAAAAAAATACGTTTCAGTTTCCTCTGCACGGGTGCATGCTATTGGGTCTGGGCACTTAGAAGAAAGCTGTCACTCACTTTAGCTAATCAATCAAAGTTTGTCACATTCTTGTATGTTTTCAGTAAAAAGCCAAACTGGGACACCAGATGTGGTGAGTACATGGACAGTCTATGTTTCTGTATGAAAATATCTGATGTGACAAAAGAGCAATGAAAAGCAAGTTTGGCTGGGAGCACATGCTTTTTTTGTCACATGCACTCTCATCAAATGTTTTTATTAACTATATGTCTCTGAGACTGCCGTCACTAATTTAATTTGAGAAAACATTCCCCAGCTATTTTATTGCAAATTGTGTCTAGCAAATTGGTTTTTGCTAGTCTTTCATAGTAGTTAGGAAGAAGAAGGCTTGGTTGGGGAATAAATGAAGCATTTGTTAATACAAATCTTTTCTCTAGATTCTCAATTTGCAACATGAATTTTTAGATAAAGCTGATAAATAAAACTAAGACACTTCTCTGAAAGAACGTCAGATATTTTGACCCTGTGCTCCCTCTGCTCATCAACTCTTCCTTTCATTCCTCTAATGTCTCAGGCAGAAATCGCTGCTTCCGTACCACCCTACAAACTTCTTGCTGAGCATCTAGAGATGAAACTCCCAAATATGTTGCAGAAAGCTCTCACTGTAGTCATTTGTAATAACAAAATGTGTCATCAAACTTGTGCAGAACATGTATGAGATGGTGGTCAAGAAGGGCAGGGGTTAAAAGTGACCGCTTCTTTAACAGGGGGTCATAAAAATCCAACATATTGGTACTTCTATTCAGGATGGACTTTTATGTCCACTTACAGATATATCTTTCATGTGAGTTTTCAACAGTACTTTGCAGCTATAATTGCTTGGAAATAACTTCTTAAAAAAGAAACCTCGTCAGGCACTTCCACTTTTCATTTGAAAGGGAAATTGAAGAGCATTGACAGGTAGACACTGAACGTGAGAAAAATCACTATATTGATCTATTAGGGAAACCTTACTGTAGCAAAGATGGCACTCATCTTGATTTTTTTACTGGGATCTCATTCCCTAGATCCATAAGGAGGAGTTGTACCGTACGGAGTTGTACCATACGGAGCTGTTGATGCCTGCTAAAAGAAGGGGTATTCATGCGTAACACCTGATACTAATAATTTCCCTTCCTTATACTTTAAATTAGGATTAACCATACACAAAATAGGCTTATTAAAAACATATTTTTTGAGGGGCTAGGGTATGTGTTTGTAGAATCACAGAATCACAGAATGGTTTGGGTTGGAAGGAACCTTAAAGCTCATCTAGTTCCACCGCCAGGCCATGGGCAGGGACACCTCCCACTAGACCAGGTTGCTCAAAACCTCATCCAGCCTGGCCTTGAACCCCTCCAGGGATGGGGCATCTGGATGTGTTCTGGTTGTGTTGGTTTTTGCACTGTTCTCTCAAGTTTAGAAGTGTTTTCTGCAAAACTTTCAGATGTGTGGTGCTCCAAAATACATGTTTATGAGGACACCAACAGAAAGGGAATAGTAAATATAGAAGTGACACAGGTGGTAGGTGAAGAGAACAAAACTCATCATGACTCCAAGACAAAAGAGGGACAACAGATCAAGGATCCCTCATCAGGAAAGATTTAGGCTTGCCTCGTTAGAAGAGAAGCATTTGTCTTTCTCCAGTTTCCAGCGATGGTATCCTTCTCAGTTTCATGGATATTCAGCATCAGGCTGATACACTGCTTTTGCAATGCACTGTAAATGCAGCTGTGCATTTGTAGATGTTTGCAATACGTCTCTGTGCTCGCTGAACCACAGTAGTTGATGAAGAGTGACGGGTAGGTCCCCAGGAGCCTCCAAGCAAGCCTGGCTTTTCTGGGAGGAAGGAAAGGCTGAGCATGCTGAAGCATCAAAGTCCCAGACCTTATGCTGTTCTAAGGAAATAATGGATGTTTCCTGGCACAGCTGTATCCTCAGACTGCTATAAGATTAAAGCTGGAAAGTGGTAGGGCCTGGAGCCATGCTTCATCCACCTTGCACAGGATGGAGAAATGATGATAAAGCAGGGGATAGAATTTTGGGAGCATTCAGGTGCATTCCTGACGGTTCTGTCCATGTCGGCAAAAGGCAAGTTTCTCTGTCTTTTTTTGCTTCTCTTACTTCTCTGTAGTGATGACAATTTTCACTGCTTTTAATGAAGATATGAAGCTAAATTGATCCAATTTAAGAAACATTTACTAGCAGTGAGGTCATGTGCCTAAACAGACACACTCTGCTGTTTGCCTCCCTGCCACCCATCCCACAGTTATTCTGGTCCATATTTTCAGACTGATCCTTAAAAAAAAGAGCATACTCTGAACTTTTTGTCCAGCTGCAAGCTGCCTGCACTGGGCAGCCTGATCTGAATGCACAAGTACCTGATTAAGTGCATAAACAACAAATACATGCACTTTTGGAGGCTAGTTTTGAAAACTTGACCTGTAAATGCAATAGGTCAATTCAATACATCCACAATTCTCTTACCTTTTCTGTCTATTCCTGCACTGACTCTCTTTCACAGGTTATATAGTGGTGTTTTGTGGCATTTTTTAAATTTCATTTATTTTAATCACTGGGTCTTTATCTTGTTCTACAAAGACGATTGCCCTAATATTGCCATTCATGTGGAACAGAAACGAGAAAAGAAAAAGTTCTAATTGATCTCTTCATTCAAACCCAAATAAAATAAACATGGGGAATGATGAGTTATATAGTCAGATCTCCTGGTAGAAAAACTGAGTTAGAATTTTTATGAGAATGGATCTTTCCTTGACAGATTTCCAGAGCTTCATGTTTTTTTCATCCGGGTTGAAAATAAATTATCTTCTTATTTTAGCCTTGTTACTTCTGGTCCTGGACTAAGCAATAAGCAGAAAAGGTGCATAATAACAGCTGGTACGTACAGCAATAATCTGAAGATTTATTTAATTACAGCTTCTGATGGTGATGAAAGTAAAATCTTTTTTTTTATTGCAGTTCATGCAGACAATGCATTATTTTTTTCTAACATGTACCTCAGATGGTTTTTTTTTATGTTTGGAGTTCAGGTTGTTTTTTTTTTTTTTTTAATAAATGATATATTTTGAGTCAGATACATTCATATATATTCATATGACCCTTATAAAAATTTTGACATTTAAGGTTGTACCCTTGCAGGTGGGTTTTTGTGATGCTGAAATCCTGGTCCACCTGGACCCATTCAGCAGATGAAGAATTGTTAAGTCTCCGCAATATACCATTAGCAATATACTCAACTGCAACTTTTGTTTGTTATTTTTGACGTAGTTTAAAGGTTTCTCAGCCAGAAACACAACCTTGAGAGACATCTTGTTGCCTGAGAGTTGACAAGCACTGTCCAGGTTATGGGGAGAAAGGATAAAACCGAACTGGTAGCTATTCCTTTCATGGCAATACCTCACTATTTTTTCTCTTGTTCTTGGTAGGAGATGAAACATTTAGAGACAAACTCCAAAACAGATGCGTACATTAAACACCTGATGATCAATCTTACTTGACATATCCCACATCAGTATTGAGGAAAAGTCAGTTTTTTAGTGTCATTCTTGAATGAACAAGTACTGTATTTTTTATTTGATGATAGGCAAATTCAAGTTCACCTTATTGTAGACTCAGAAGACACTTTTTGTTGTTTCTGCTCATTTGAGAACTTCTCAGGAATGGCACCATGTGTTTATCAGGACCTGTGAAACTGATTACCTAATTGATCAACTCTATTCTGATACTGGAGTCCTGGTAGAGCTGTGTATTGAAGCAAATGCTGTTTTAATTGCAAGGCTTGTTTTCCTGTTTTTTTTTTCATGTTGTAGTAAAGTTCAAAGGGACTGAGAAAAAAGGAAATATGGATTTTTGTTTTTCAATTAATGATGCATTTAGTCATCAACAAAGTTAATTTCAGTGTACCTAAACCTATCCATTAATATAGTCAAGTTCAAATAATTTCCATTCAAAATAAAAATAAAAGGCCTTTTTACAGTGGCTGTCAGAACATGCCCATCACACTTTTTGTTTCATGGTTGCCATGTTTAATTCCTTTTCAGTCTCAATATTACCCTGTATTTTAAAGTTATTAAAATATTCCACTTGAAAAAGTTTCACAAGTGGAATGCTAGGTTCAACCAAAAAAAATTTTTTCTTCTGAAAATTGATACACTTTGACGTGTCAAAGCAAATTCTGAGGTCTCTATTATGCTAGTGGGGCCAGTTGTAAATGACCATGTACACCCTTAAAGTGGTATGCTCTCAGGTATCCTTAAAAACAGTGGGATTCATAAAAAACATTAGTTTCTATCTTTGAGTAATAGGCTTTATGTTAAATTAGACACTGAATATCCTTGTAGATTTATTTAGTAACATGAACCAGTGAACAGATTTGAGTACTTGAAGCAGGTGTGATTAATCAATTTAGGTCAAATCAGAGGCTGGCCAGCTATATGAGATGCTTACAAACACAGACTCTATCCAGTTTTTAACTTTAGTAAGCCTTAGGAAGCATTATGGTTCTACAGAGCCAAACTTTTCTCTTCTGATGATACACTATGGTTTTTTTTTTTAATTTGAAACTTTAGTGGAAAATATTTCCCACTCTAAAGTTTGGTCTGGGAAGGGTTATGAGAGAGCTTGAGAAAGTACAAGTGTTTTGCCAGACACCAGCATCCTTTGCTTTGGTAGGGATGGGAAGAACAACAGGTTCTAATACAGAAGGTTTTAAACAGACAGGTAACTTTATACAGTTAACTCAAACTGTGTGAAATTAAACTAAGGTCTCACAGCTTTTGTCAGCTTACACTTGGTGTCCTTAGCTCTTTTTCCATTACAAACTGAAATAAATTTTGCAGTTTGGATCAGTATCTAAAGCAATGTGATCATGAAGTAAAGTAAGTGGAACTTAGAAGTGGGCACATTTTAATGTGGACAACTTAATATGATCATAGTTTAACAACTGAATTTTTTTTCCAAGTGTATAGTTTTTGCCCATTCCTCCATATTGTTTATTTTAATGCTACAAGAATATGTGTGCACAGACCATTTTCATATTTTCAGATGAGGGAAACTGCTAACATATATAGAAAAATTAAAAAAAAAAAATCTTACATAAAATTTGTTTTCATTTTTCAGTCTGTGGAAAAATCCCTGCTGTCAGAACAGAAACTTTGGATCTCTGGTTGTGGAAAAGAAGCATGGAGTACAAACAGCAAGATGGAGAAATGAGTGGAAGTAATTTATTTTTCATATGATTATGCAGCAATTTATTTCAGCTAGCAGTTTCTTCTCTTTAAGTAGCTGTATGTAATTCCTTAGTAATTCAGTAATTTATGACTTTATATCAATAGCAATCAACATTTTCAATACAAACATGTTTGGCTTCTCTTGTTGTAGAAAAAAGGCATTGCATTTTATTTCTGTATAATTGTTCCTTTTTCCTTAGCAAAAAACAGAACAGGAATTGAACAACATTTTCAAGACAAAGCAAATGCCGTATTTTTAAGTGTCAGAAAGAAACATTCAATATTATTGAGAAATTTGTCACATTATTTGATTTCCTCCTGTCTCATCTCCCACCTTCACCTTCTTTCATTATAATGTCAGGTCACAGGTTCCTTTTTTTCCCCCATTTGCTGGGATAGCTAAAGCTCCAGAGCTTCTGTGTTCAAAGTGGAAATATAGTTGTACAAACTGTTCTCCAAATACAGCTGTAGAAATGAGATTTACATATAGAAGCATAATTTTTCAGATTGCTTACTGATGAAAAAGAGTTTTGTACAGAAGTAATATGCAAAATTTTTCCAAGTCCCATTTTAGGTTTCAAACCCTAGTTGGTGTTTGTTTGTGTTTTTTTTTTTTTTTTTAACTTAAAACTTGTTTCTAAATATGTGTCTAACTTGGGCAAGATTTAATTTCAATAAGTTAAATTTAAATGAGTAATTTTAATATCCTGTTTAATGAGGTTTAATTTTCCTGAATAGATGTTAGTGAAAGAAATATGACCTCTAGAGGGCAGTGTTAAATTATTTGAGATTATTGTTTTGTATTTTATCATGATGGTGATTTTTAAGTAATGTTCATAAATATAGGCACTAAATATCCTCAAAAATAGAACCAATTTAAAATCTTTAAATTAAAATATCCATGTTCCTATGAGCTTTGTATCCAAACATGAAACTGGAATGGTTTCAAGCCAGTTTCAAACAGCAGTTAGAAGACCTGAATGATCCATATGGTGAAGTCAATATTTGGAGTTACTTACATTGACTGAACAGAGAAAATAAAAGGAAAAATACATTTTCAGTAAAAAATCGTGTACCCAGGACTATTCTAACTGGGCATCTTATCAAGCCAGAGTGACTCCAGAAATGGGAAGATAATACTCCGCAGAGCTTGGTGGGACTTTCTCAACTTTCTGTCTGGTGTTTCTTAATATGGAGTTGTATCTTCTTTTTCTGTTGTCATTTGTGATGATACTGAAGTCTTGAGTTCACAGTGACTTTGTTCTGTTTCTGTTTTGTTGCCTTAACATTTGTTCTTTCACCCATTTACTTCACACCAGTGTGCATCAGGTTTATTGTTTGTAGAAGTTTTTGTATATAGGTGTGCTAGCTATACAACAAACAGGTTGCCAGACATGTTGATCTCAAAGCTCTCACATTAGCTTTCTGTTCAAGCTAGAAGATGTGTTGACCCTTTCTCTCTGCAGCAGTATATAAAAAAAAGAAAATATACCTTCGTTTCTCTGATGACTTTGGCTAATGGAAATTAGACATAGATCACAAATGACAGACCAGTTATAAAATCAGCCTTAGCCCCCTGTGTGCACCTTACAGGTGTGCAGAGAAAGGAATGAATTCTGTATCCTGTGTGATCGCACCTAATTCAACAAATCAGGATGGAAGTAGGCAGGCTGTTGTGTACCGAAACACAAAATGATGCTTTTTTGTCTTCAAAAGTCTTCTCCCTGCAGTCCAAGGTGCATTGAGAACTTCGTCTTAGTTTTCTGCAGTGCATCGGTGGGAGCTCAGTGGGCTCCTTCCAGAACTTCCCCTTTGCCAGACAGAGACAGGAGTAGGTCAGATTTTTATTTCTGGAGCAGAAATGGATAACACAGCACATCTCCAGCATATGCATGTATTCTGTTGCCTTGAGGAGGCATACATTTTTCAAATTTTATGTGGTCCTAATTGTATGTCAAAGGAGGTTCCAGGCTGGTACTTCAAGACTCATGCAACTCAATCCAAGTTATCTGAGAAATGTCAATGTTAATTTTCATAGTTTGATGTGAACACATTAATAACAAACTCCATGGATTTTTTTTGAGCTGTGTGTCTTTTCTGCCTTTTCCAAGAAGTTGCATCATGAAGCTTCTGTAAAGTTTTGACAAACATACAAGTGCACAGGCAGGTTTTGTATAACAACAGGATTGGTCAAAGGATTTTCCTGGAAAAGAGAAACTAACTTTTATCTGAGAAGGCGTTGATTGTTCAAACGATTGGTTGAAAAGTGTGTTAAGAAATTGAGAATGAATGGCTCTTACAGGAGCTTCTTAAACGCATTGCACTACCACTGGTGAAAACGGAAAAGCCTTTTCTTTTGGACATTTATTTTAATACATCCTTAGTGGTCCACACTTGAGTTCACAGAAATTTTAGTTGGTTGGTAGAAGGGATATTGTGTGTGTGTATGTATGCATATGTGCACACGTGCAAACTTTTTTTCCACTCCAGGAAAAATGATCAATCTTGTGAGACCATTAAAACTCTTCCTGCAGAAACTCCTGGCTTTTCATGACAGAGACTTGAGCCAGAATAATAAGGGTGTGGATTAGGGAAACATGGTTTTACTAAGCCACTGCAAACAAGCAAACTGATCTTGAAGTGCATCAAAATTCAGCGTGGGATGCGATGTGATTCTAGTTTCTAATCACAAGCTTTTGTTAGCTTGTTAAGGTGCAGCAAGAACGCTGGGATTCCTGAGGCAGTCGTTTTGTCGAATTAACTTGTTTTATGGTGACATCCATGTTAAATTTGTTTCTCAAATGAACTCATACAATGAGAGGGAAAATCAGTTTTCTGAATTTATTTTGTACTAGGGCTTTGCTGATAGTTTAGTTAGTCTGTCTTGCTAGAAATTAAATGAGTGCTCAATATATTTGGAAGGAACATTCAAGCAGCTAGAACTAGATGTGTTTTATATGCCTTTCTGGGTGTCTCCTGAATCTGAATTTAATTTGGATAACCCATGCTCGTTTAGAAACAAAGCAAAGGTGTGGACAGAAGTCTTTGTGAGACACTCTGACAGCTCAAACCGTTGTTACCTTTATTTCTTCCTGTCCACCAACACAAAGACGTATATACACATACACACATATATAAACTATATGTTTATATAAAGGAATACATATATATATTAAAATAATGCCAAAGAAACTTCATTCTGAATTATTGCTTGTGATCTAAGTTTTTTGGAATCTCCTTTTTTTTTTTTTTTGATTCTTGGCCATCATTTCCTTTTCATTGACTGCCATTCTATAGAGACATTTTAAGGTGCAGAATAATTAACTGATACTGCTATAAGGATTGTCAGTTGTCCCATGATGTCACACAGCTGAAAACCAACATGGGATCATTACTGGCAAAACTCGCAGTCTTAAAAGGATTTGTTATTGTATATCTTGATAGCTGCCAAGACCTTCAATTTTTATTACTTTTTCCTAAGACTGTAAATGTTTAATTTATTTGAAATTCCATCCTACAACAAAATATGGGTATTGTATATGTGCTATTCTGTGCAAACTGTGAAATCAATATACAGTCTTAAATATTGGAGGGACATAATTGTAAACTAGTTATTGACGTGTTAAAGTCATTTACACCTGACAGAGAAGATAGATTATGACACTATTAATTTAACTGGCAGTGGGTATAGGAAGATAACCTGCCGTGTAAGCCCACAGACAGTCATCTGTGAAGTTTTTATGCGTATTTTGTTCAGCAAGCTATACAGTTCTGACAGCTACAAATCACTTTTAATCTGTCAATTTCAAAGGTTGTCATCAGAAAGTTCAGCTGAAGGAAAATGTCTTTTTGGCTCATCTTAAATGTAAGATGATTACTGTTTGTCACATTTACAAATTATTGTATTCTTAGAAAAATAAAGCTAAGCTGTTTAGCATGGTTATTGTGTAATTTGGAAGGCAGGATGCAATAACGCATCTAAAATAGAAATATACAGTTGTGTAGTGAAACTTACTTGCTAATGGATGGCATGCAGCAATAGCAATAAAAGCAAAGATGTTTTTCTTTACAATAACTCTTCATATACATAAAAATATGTAAAGAAAGGAAATATATAAAAACTGCTGATTGTTCACTTTTTTCCCTGTGATTTACAATAGAGATATAAACTCTGCACAATTTCAAAAGATGACTATGATTCTCCAGATACAAAACTGTTTATTTTTAATTTTCAAAAACTCATATGTAATATCATGGACCTTGCACATAGACTAACAAGACCTACCATAGTTCTACAGCACATTGTCTTTTTTGAAGCATTTTTAGGGTAGACTTCATTGGAGGTGTTGAGATTTTGTTTTCTTAAGCCAAAGTTTATTTTTTCGGGGTAACATGATGAAGTTAACGTCCTTATCTTATAAGGTTGTTCCCACTCTAGTGGTTTTTCATGCTTTCATTCTGTTCATCAGTTCTTCAGGTTTCCAGGACTTGCCCTTGTTTCCCTGGCAGCTCTGGCAGCTGTTGTAAAATAGAGAAATTCAGTTTCTTTCACCATTAGTTCTTTCCAGCATGAATGGGACCCTGGGACCATCTGCCGAGGTAGGAGGCATCCATTCCTGCCTTGGAGCAATTGCTCTCTGTTGTTGACAGAAATCGCAAAACCGGCTTGGCTCTTAGAAGTGTTGCAGCTTTGGGAGGCCAGGAGAAATTGAATAATTTTCATGACTGCTTGTAGTAACCTTCAGTTCAATAAAAAGTTTTGATGACTCTGCAGAGCTTTGCAAATGGCAGTGTGTATTATTCTTCTTCATTTAACTGGGTTCCCTGTATGTAATGGCAATACAGAAAATAGTAAACAAAAGTGCTAATGCAACATGGTCATTAAGGAGAAAAATAACTCAGTAACTGAATAACAAAGCTTTGTTGCTAGATATAAACAGTAAAAAAAAAAATATTGAGTCAACAGTTCACCAAGAACAAGTAGCTCAACTGTAGTTTGTTCTGCCAATCCTATTCACCTCCTTCAGGAAAAGTTTCCATTGACTTGGAAAAGAAATTTTGTCTGAATGAAAGTAAAGGAGCACAGACTCTGGAGGGTTTCAAAAACCTTAGGGAAGATTATGGAAAAACTGAAAGGAATTTTGGCCCTACCTGCAAATTATAGAGCTACCAAAATGAAAATATCCATGCAATAGAAACAGAATGAAAAGTAAAATGTGCTTTTTTTGAGTAAAGAGTCATGCTTCCACTGAGGTTATATTAGTCCCTTAGACATCAGAGAGGTCCATTGGCTGTGTCTTCTTCTCAAAAGCTTCTAATGAACTTCTTTTACACACAGTGGTGAGTAGCAAATCTTCTAGTACTATTCAGGATTGGCCATGTCCACCTTGCGTATCCAAATTTTATTGGTTTCCAATACTTGGAAACATTTAAGCAGGATATGAAAATGTGGGTTGCTTTGAATACTACACAGACTGTATGATTCATTTCATCTCATCGAAGTGTTTCTTATGAGGTTTAAGCAAGTAAGCAAGTGAATACATTCAACATTTATCTTGCATTCAGGAAATGTATTCACATTTTTCTTCTCTGCAAAATGCAAGTAGCGACTCACCATTTCTATGTTAGGACAAATTTATGTTTTTAGGCATTCGTTTGGGCCCTCTTCCTGTAGGAGAAGCTAAAACTTTCAAGATATTTTTGTGATAAATGAAGCTTGTTTGCACTGTAGCTGCTTGACACTTGTGTTTCTTTTTGAAGAAAACAATGATGGGAAAAAGAATCTCTAAATTCCTTTTCCTAGTTTCTCCCCCCATTTATTTCTTCTGTCCTGCTGTTTGGTAGCTGCGAATCTAGCTTTTACCTCTAGGCAAGTGGGCAGGCAAGCATCTCCTTCTGGAACTAATGTGGATGTATCTTCTTGGATTAATTGGCAAGTAAATGGTGCAGTCTATATGTTGTCTCCTCAGGAGATAGTTCCTACGTCGGCAACTTTGCGGTACTTTGCTCTGAAATTTAGCCCTATAATTAACCCCTTCCTGGTATTTCTACAGTTCCATGTAATGCACGAGAGCACGACTGCAGTTTCACTGAGAAAAAGCAAATCAAATAAATAACAACAGATTGACTGTTTTAGGAATGTTCCTTTTTTGGCTGTCCATGTCTGTTGGTAAATGTTAGTGGGGCATATGGAAATAACATTAGATAATTCCTTAACTCAAGCTCTTTTCTTGTAATTCCTTAGCTCAAGCTCTTTTCTTGGTATAGAGATAATCAAAGGAATAAGATCAAAATAAAACCTTTCTAACTTGGACTACTGGGCACAACAGGGTTTTGCTGGCATGGTCGTGTTTTCAAAAACTCTCTTGAGTTATTGTTCATCAAAAGTTCTTAGTGTACATTTGCCACCAGAAAACCTTCTCTATGCAAAACACACCCCTACATAGTCCTGCTTCCAGGAACCACTTACCATCCTCCAGATGGTGAGTGTGTAGTGAGGTTTTCAAGATAGTTCATATTTTAAAAAATTACTGCCTCTGAGCAATATACCAAAGTGTCCACTAAAGCGAGGAGTTCATTTTTGCAGTAAGTGTGTTTCATATTAATGGAATAAAAGCAGTTGCTTTACTAGCTAACAACTAAATTGTGTGCATGTACGTGGGTTGGTTTTTTTTTCACCTGAGACCCTTCAACAGTAAACCTTCACTTTCACCTTTTTAATTCAATGGGTTGTATTTGTAAAATGTAACTTTTTTATTAATATATTTAACTGAAAAAAATCTTAGTTTTGTTGCTAGAATGTTTTTAAATGACAAAGAGTACTTCAAAAGAAAACATATTTATTTCCCGAAGTGCTACCCAGATGATGAACATCTTTAATAAACTAGCACCCTCCTGCTGAGTTTGTACCACTGGAACATGTCTATGCTAGGCAAAGTTTCATTTCTATTTAGTTTCAATTAAATGCCTGTAATGTAATTACAGAGCACAGAAAAGATCTATTGATGTTGTGAATTTGATTTTTAATAAGATTAAGAAAAAACCCTCTAAAGTGCCTCTATAACTTCAGAAATTACTGTCTGTCCATCTAGCTTTTTACGCACAGTGATAACATCTGGCAAATGTCAAATCCTGTAATTTTTTTTTTTCTGCTTTGAGAAATACTTTACTTGGCCACTGTTTTTGATGGGAGTAATCAGAATAAAACATCCCCCACCTGAGGAAAAGCCAACAGACTCAGACTTATGATTTATGATGGAAACAATATGGTGGCCATGCTGGAAATAGAGATATTGACACAAATCTCAGAGATGGTATAACTGTGTCAGCAGAAGTGTGTACTGATTTGCTTGTGAAACTGAAGCTAAACAAGCAAGAACAATCACATTTTTACCATTTGCATTAATATCTAATAATTTTGTGGTTTCACCTCATATTTTTAGCTTTTTTTTTTTTTTTCTGGGAGAAGCTGCCTTTCCATCTGTCTGACATCAAAATTTCATAATTTCATCAATAAAACTGGCATTGATTCACCTTGAATCTATTTGCAGAAGTTTCATCATTTGAGGTATATAAATCTAGTTTCGATGAAGCACTGGCTTTTAGTTAAAATCTTATTTTGTGCATGAAAATCCTCAGCCCAAGATAGAAAATTTCAGATGACTGTAGTAATCTGTAGTTTGCATCATGTCATCTTTCACATACAAATAATCTTTTTAGTGTTGCCTGTATCCCTCAGTGAGTCAGTTTCTTTCATTTTTACAGGCAAAATCTGGTTCTTCTGCAAGCATGTGTGACTGACAAGTTGAAATTACTGGAAAGCCAAAACAAAGACTTGATAGTTATCCAGAAGCATAAGTTTCAACTTTATTCTAGACTTGTGTCCCTATGTCATCCTAACTGACCCAAATATTTTTCATTTAAATTAAAAATATAAGCCGGTGGGAGTATAGTGCTGACTGTATTTTTCCTCTGTATGATGTTGGTCAGTTTGCCTTGACCGTTTTACCTTGACATGTCACATTAGATGGATCTCCAGACATCTTGACCTGAACTGGCCAAAATGAGAAAAAGCAACCCCAGCAACCAATGCTTTTATTTTGCTGTTGGTATACAATTAGAGGAAGGAATGAAGAGTTTGTCAGGGTTGTATCTCTTGGTTTGTGTGTTTGATAGGGAGTTAATGCTGTCCCAACTCAGGCCAAAGGTCAGGGAATGGCCAGGGAGTGGGAATCACCAGCCTCAGCTGTTCTTGGATCATTAAACATAGTGACTTCCAGCATAGTCTCAATGCCATTGCAAAGGTATTTCAAAGTCAAGAAAGAATGGTCATTTTAGGAGATGAGGGAGACAGAGGACAGTAAGTTATCTTTTAGTCTTAAGAGATTTAATGCATCTACAATGTATATGTACACAAGTGACATATACAACCATATTGCCTTGTGCATGTGATTCCAAAATATGTAAATTCTTAGAATATGAATTTTAGAAATAGAATTTAGACACTAATAATAAGATACTAGGTATCATAGTAAATCTATAATAAGATACTAGTTATCATAGTAAACCTATCTGTTATTTCTACCATTTCCATAACTTGAAAAATCTTTACCTTTTTAAGTATTTTTCCTAGTGAATGAAACTGCTAATTTTTCTGACAGTGCTGTTTGCATTAGTACTCTGAATGAGCAAGTTAAAAATCTACTGGAGAGCAAGTTCTGTTCTGATAAAAGTGTTATAAGCCTTTGTTCTGACCATCTTTGAAAGCCTGTTTCCTGGAAGCAAAGGGTGTCATACATTTCTTTTTTTGTCTCACTAAAACTTTTCAATTAAACCATGTTTTCAGAGCATCTTGCATGCTTTAAAATCTTTGATAGATGTATCCTGTGACACAAGTCTGAGAGAGTAGACACTATTATTCCTGTTTCATAAGAAGACTGTCTCAGAAAGTTATTTACAGATAGAGTCTGCCACAATAGGAAGTTGAACCTCTGACTCTTGACTGGACACACACTGAAATACAAGAAATACCATTTAAACATTAAAAAACACTTCTGTACCGTGAAAGGGTTCAAAAGCTTGGACAGCTTGCCCAGAAAGACTGAAGAGTCACCATCCCTGGAGATATTAAAAAATCTGAAAGTACATAGTCCTGGGCAACTTGCTCTAGGTGACTCAACTTTGATCACAGTGGTCATACTGGATGATCTCCTGAGGTCCCTTCCACCGTCATCTCATCCATTTTGTGATTTTGTAGTGCCTTAATCAATGGGCAGATTTTCCTTTCAGAGTTTTAAAGCAGATAACTGCACAGAGCAGAAAATGCATTTACGGATCTAGGGGTGTGTCTTGCTTGCTTTGTAAGGTGTGTATATCAAAGGGTTTCAGTAGAACTTCCCCAGCAGAAAAATGTCTTGGAACTTCTCTGTGAACAATTTTTTTCCTTACAAAAGATCTCAGAAGTGTTTGAGGAACAAGCTGAGCCTCCCCTCCTCTTTCAATAGTGATCCTTCACAGGAGACTTCTGTTTCTGAATCAAGCTGAGGTGCCCATGTAAGATGGACAACCTTGTCCTGAAGGTGTTTCTCAGTTTCTCACTGAAAAAAATAAGGGTATACTCTTTTTTCTTTTTTTTTTTTTTTTTTTTTTTTTTTTTTTTTTCCCTGGCTAGCAGTCTGCTATTTTTCCCATGCACAAAGCTGATAAACTTTCAGTAGGAAAAATGGTATCTTTCAACACAGAAATAAAGCAGCATGTCACCTGGAAATGTTGCTTCAGCAGATGGATACGTTACTTCTACAAAAGGTATTACAATTAGACTCATCCTTACCATAAGGAATAAATTCCCTCTCCGGCTAGATTCTATGAGCGTTTAATCTGAATAGACAACATAAAGGAAAAGAGGAAGAGCTGGATAAAGGAAGCATTACATCTGAAGTATTAATACATGTCAACAATAGGTTTGGTTTAGAACCAAGTGCTTTCTTTCACAAATGTGCATTTTTTTCAAGGGCAATGGTACACGATGCAATGAGCTCTTAAGGGCATTCCTCACTTTGGGCACAGGCAGTGGTCATACAGCTATGTCACTTGCTGGCTGGAGATATGATCTCTATAAGTCTGTGCTGTAACTTCTGGATGTATCATGTTATCTCTTTGCTCGTCAAGAACCTTTGTACTGGAGTTTGCTGCCCACGATAAATGTAGTCTACATTCATCATGACACGAGTTATTAAATGCTTCCTTGTCATTTAATAGGATTCAATAACAGGTGCTATGTCTTCTCTGTAGAGGTCCTGTAAGACAAATGGATTACACGTTCCCCATCGTCCTTTGTTCTGTCAGTTTTATTGACATACAAAGTAGCATCATAGAGTACATCTGTCTATACGAGGCTTTGCTTTTCAGTGCAGTGTGAGATGCAGCGTGTTCACCGTGGGATGTTAATTGTGAATGAACACAACTGTTAAATGATTTTATAACCAATGAGGTTAAAATAGAAAAGCAGTGTCAGGGCACTTGTATGTTTTCAATTAAAACTGGAAGTAAATGTGTCATATACTTTAACTTTTCTCTGTTATTATATATGAAGGATAAACAGCAAAATCATCAAAGCTTAGGGTATTTTTATTAACCGGCATAGAATCAAATACCTTAAAAAATTTACCACTTTGCCAGTGTTATAAAGCATGTGGCAGAATATCACACAAAGCATCATTATTCTGGGGTTCCTCATTGGTGTAACAGAGACATCAGTTGGATGGTTTTACTTTGAAAGACTTGACCTGGTCAAAAGAGAGCCTTAAATGTTCAGAAATTCAGCAATATTCCTAAACCTAGAAGAGCAGACATCTGTAATAATTGGAGCCTTTGAAATTATGGGAGCATGTCCCATCTTCCCTGTCCCATTTGTGACGGTGTGTGTGGGTTTTTTTTGCTCTTCTATAAAGAGTAAACTTTGACAAAACTGTACAAGAATTAAGGTTTATATTTTCTGAAAATTCATCTCTCAGACACAAAGGATCAAAATAAGTAAAAAGGGTAAGTGCTGTAACACTGATGAGAAAATTTCTCACTTCCCACAAGTGAAGGAAGATTCTAGAGGCTGATGTGAATAGCCTTCACTTTCTGTCTAGTACTGATGGAGACTATTTTATACCATTTAATACCATATTTTATATGTATATAGTATAGTTTGTCAATATAAGCTGCATTATTAGTACCTGCAGTTTTACAGATTGGAGACGGTTGATCTGGGGAACAGTTCTGATGGAAGGGTTCTGGAGATCTTGTGAGACATCAAGTGGATGTCTTTACAGACATCCAGTAGCATGCCCTTGACAAAGAGGAAGATAACAGCACCTTGGGTTATGTTGAAAGGTCAAGGGCAAGGATTGTCTCCTTTCACCCTGCAGTTGTTAGACTGTGTCTAGATACTGTGACCAGTTTGAGACCTGTCATACGAGCAAGATATTGATCAGAGAGCCGCCCATGCAGTTAGGGGCACATGCTGTGGGAGGAGAGGCTGAGGGCTGGCAATCGTGGTATTGTTACATCATTCATAGAATCATAAAATCTTAGAATCATTAAGGTTGGAAAAGACCTCAAGGATCATCATGTCCAACCGTCAACACACACCACCTAACTCACTAAACCATGTCCCTAAGCACCACATCTACACGTTTCTTGAACACCTCCAGGGATGGTGACTCCACCACTTCCCTGGGCAGCCTGTTCCAATGTCTGACCACTCTTTCAGTGAAGAAATTTTTTCTAATATCCAGCATAAACCTCCTCTGGTGCAACTTGAGGCCATTTCCTCTTGTCCTATCACTTGTTACTTTAGAGAAGAGGCCAGCACCCACCTCACTACAACCCCCTTCCATTAGTAGTTGTCACATCGTTGTGGGTTTTAGTGTTATCAGTGGGTGATGGTATTGTTGTAAGTTTTCTTTGCCAAGTCATTTATCTTTTGTAATTCTGCTACATTTTGCCTTCTACATTTTCAATTTTACATTTTAAATCTTTTTGATAAAGTTATTTTTTAATTGAACCTCTCAAAACATTGTTCTGCGTGTTCTGGGTTACTGCACAGATATCCAAAAGAAACCTTGCCCTCACTCACCAAGAAGGATGGGACAATACCTTAATGAAAATACTGTTTTTGCTGTCATGTTCAGCTTGTTAGTGTTATAAAAACTGCATGTAACATATATACTACTTCAAATCTGGGCCTGAGACTGTGGCTATTATACAAGGATGCACTCAATACTTGGATGGAGGAATCTAACAATCAGTCAAAGTGGTGGATCCTCCTTCTGATCAGTATTTTTGTGAAATTTCTTTTTGAGGCAAATTGTTTGCGTCGGCAGACTGCCTCCATATCTGGGCAGTGTTATGTACATTTTAGTAACCAGAACTACTTTAGTCTGACTCTGATAGTGGTAAAAGGCTATAAATTTTTGAGGATGTTTTAACTACATCAGTAACTTGGCTATTTTGTTCAGGAACAGGCTGGATGGGGCTTTGAGCAACCTGGTCTAGTGGGAGGTGTCCGTGCCCATGGCGGAGGTTGGAACTCAATGATCTTTAAAGGTCCCTTCCAATCCAGACCATTCTAGGATTCTGTGATTGTATGATTTGTGAGAAGTGGTTAACAAAATGGTGTACATGGAATTAAAACCTTGCTTTCTCAAGCTTTCATCATAGGAACATGGCCCTGCAGCCTATTGGTATATCTTTCTTTAAAACTCCTTCAGTAGTTCAGATGATAAGGGAAACACTTTACAAGCCATTCCGTTTCCACTCAAAATCTCCAGGATTTTGCAGAGCTTTCATGCTAGAGGGGGATGATGGGGAGATGTGTTTGGCCATTTCTTTAAAAACAGTTATTTTCCAGTAGAAGTAAATTAATTGTTTTGGTAAGCTTACATCGAAAACTGTGTATAGCATACACTTTTCAGTTTTAATTATATCATTCCGTTTTAGTTACATCTGCTAAGAATATATATTAGTATCTTTCTAATGAAATTCCAGGGAAATTTTGTATTTTATTAATTCTCAAACTGAAATTTGTGGAATATTTAAAAGTAAAACACTTTCATATGATTATCTACATGAAAAGGATGGTTATAAATGGAAAATAAATAGCAAAGGATTTTTTTTTCTAATGTAAACATCTGGCAGTAATCCTTGCTTACACAATTAATGGGCATTTAATTGGCAATGATCAGTTTATTGCAGCAATATGAAGTGAATGTTTCCCCAGGAACAAACAGCTGTTGCAAGAATTTCACAGCAATTTAGCAAACACCAGGTGATAGCTGTATCTAGAATTAAGTGTTCTGTCTCCAAGCAAATACAGTAGCAGTGAATCAGATCTAAAAATCAGACTGCTAGATTTATCTAATTTTCTTTTTTTTCGCAGCCTCTCTAGTATTGTTTCTAAATCAGCCTCAGTAAAATAACTGAATAATTAAATGGAATTGAGTAGTATCCTGCAGGGACCTTTGAAGAGGAGTCTCCATCTGAAAGCAGAAAGTATTCAAAATAAGATTAATGTTGATATTTCATTTTAAAATCTTATTGTTTCATTGTAAATTAAAGTATTTAAAATACTTCTGGACTTAGAATAGTTGTCTCTTGTTACAGACCACTGTTTGACACCATTGGACAGGGATTGCTCACACTCATTCAGTGTTTGTAAGTTAGACCACACAACAGTGACATTTCCTTATTTTCTTAATTTCTATCATTTGTAGGACAGTTCTAAGACTATAGTTTGATTCATCTTAAGTAAAACCCCCCCCACAGAAAAAAAATCATAAATTACTGACAATTAAGTAAAAATATAATTAGCTGTCTAAAATTAAATGTATTGCTTTTTAATTTACTGTGTTGTTTGTGAGCAGCTTTTCCATTATGGCTTAAATAAAGTTTTTCATCTTTCATTATGTTCTCTCATTACTAATTTAGTATAATGATAACAGCCATACGAACTTTGTGTTACTCTGCTTTTGGCACAGTTTAAATAGCACATTTAAAAGTAGAATGCAGACCAGCACTCTGATTTTTTGAAAGCCTGGCTTCATTGGTGAGGAAAGTAATTTTACTTTAGAAAAATGCCTTATTTACTATATTATTTTCCATTAGCCTGTGCCACAGTCTGCAAACAATACACCAAAATGAGCAAAGAATCAAGGGACAGTTTGTAGAACAATGCTTTAATTTTTTTATGTTCGCGTTCTGCAATAATTCATCTCCATGACAAAAGCAGACAATCAATCGTCTTCTATTGTGCTTTTCTCCATTAAAATAACTATTGTTGATGTAACAAAAGGAATCTGCCTAAGTAACAGGAACATTCCTACATGTTTAAATCAATACATTGATCAGGCTCAACAAACAGGTCCTTAAATCATTAACGTGACAATGCAGTTTTTGGATTAATTCATACATATTACAGTCAAATTACATCATTGTTGTTTATAATCTTCTAGAAAATATGCAACAATGCATATTAAAGGGATGTTTTATTATATTCCATTAGCCAAACATTGCATCTGTTTTTTTTTGCCTTGTCAATAACTTGTAATTTTCAATGTGAATAGTGAATATTCTCTAACATATTAAACCAAATATTGTGATTGTTTACAATTATTTAAAAATAGGTGCCTTAACTGCTGGCCAGGTTTTTGTGCACAAACAAATTTCCTAGAGAATTCATTAAGGATGTACCCCACCAGTTTTGTGACAACAGTAAGACATTAAAAACTGTTAGATCTCAAGCAACTGAATTCAGATACTAATGTATTTAATGTATTAATACTAATGTGTTTAGTATTTTAGATGGTTGCTAGAAGCCTTAACTATACTAGTTGGAATTCACTAAAAATGATAGTGTTTTCATTTTATTTGTTTGAAGATACAAAGTTGATACACATGTATAAAATTTTATTGGTTAAAGAACCCGTCATGAACTTCACTTATTTTGTGCAATGCCTACCAGCAAATAAAAGGATAATCTCTACAAGCTTGCAATCCCACTAATGAAAGAAATGGTAGAAACTGACAAGCATATTAGATACCAAAGGAAATGGTCTCAGGACACTAGTAACCTGTTAACAGGAACTTCTTTTTAGATATTACTGCATATGAAAATTTTAAGGAAGGATTTAAGCAAGAAGGGTGATGTGGTTCTACAACTATAATACATATATATTGGCTTTATATAGCAATTAATTATCTATGACATAAGTTATTGCTTTGCTTCTTCTGTCTTCCTTGCCTAGGGAGAAAGGTCGCTGTTTTGTCTACTGACTTCATCTCATAAAAGAGAAGATATGATGGATATTTAGAAAAAATCTTAAAGTAGAATAGTTCTGAAGTTGGTCTTAGTGACTGCACTGACTCAACCAGAAGGTGCTGTCAATTTTTTCATAATGTAGCCATCAAAACAATAATGTCCTTCTGACTCTGCATCTGCATTTCTCACTGTGAAATTACAGTAAAACACTTGGATTAAAATGTGAATAGATTATACATAACACAGTAGAGTAACAGGATTAAGTTAAGCAAGTAATACTGCATGTCATTAACTAGCATAAAATTCAGAACCCCTGAAGATTTCTTTAATTGTATTTTCTTTATTCTGAATTAATGAGGCCAGGCCATAACATGTTTCAAGAAAATTAAGTCTTTTCTTGCAGGAAAAAAAAGATATCTAAGATACTAGACAATATGGATGGTTGTAAGAATATTTTCATCACATTATAAATTAACGTCACAATAAGTTAGGCAACCATTATCTAATTAAATTTTCTTAATATCTTCTTTGTGTTAAACACTTCCTAGGCATTAATTGATTGTGAAGATTCAATATCTATTTTAATTCATAATCCACAATGTCAATACAAAGTGGTTTTGTATTTTGACAAATGTAGTTTTGTTAAAAAAAATCCCTTTTTTTTTCCTTAACTGTTGTCTACTAACATAGTGTAAGGAAGTTATCTGGTTATATAAAATAATAAACTAAAAATTATAGGTTACTTGTTATCTGGAAAGTTTTCTGTGTATAATAAGTTTTACATTCAGTTTTCCAGGATTACCTGCCCTCATCCCATGGTCCTTGCAGTGATAACCTGTGTCTCCTCTTCTTAACATCTGCTCAGTTCCCTTCACTTGGTCGTGCAGGAAGCCTCTTTCTTTAAAAGAGTTGCCTGAGACATTTATAACAAAAAGTACTTAGCTAACATAACAGGTTAAACAGTGATTGCAAGAGTCCAAAGCAAGGAATGTGATGCAGCAGTATCCACTGAGTCACTGTGAATGCAGAAGCTTGTATACAGTTGTACACTGCTTGTGGGTCATCCTACATACCCAGAAATTAGGGAAGAAAGACATGTCTTATGTTTTATGGCAGTGAATTCCAAGATCTCCAATAAGTTTTCTATAAACCGCAAAGAAAAAGCATATATGGCCTCCATGGCATTTTGATGGGTATAATTATTTTGGAGGATCTGTAAGAATAAACATTGTTTGACCAAAGCTATTTGGACCATAGTTTCAAGGTTTTCACAGCAAGTGAAAGACAGGCAAAGCTCTACCCTTAGATGTTTGGTTTAGCATCAGCCATCTAAGCAGCCAGTACACGCTTAACTCCCAGCTGGTTTGGAAAGGATGTCCTACAGGATGGGTGATTGGTAAAGGGTAAGATGGAGAAACAGACCTATGGCCAGAGGAAACCAGAGCTTCCTTTGTTAAAACCCTATAGAATACTTAAAAATCCTTCTGTCACTTTTGCAAAATGTGTTCTGTATCTGATTAGGGTCAAAACGTGTTTGGTTTTTATTATAGCCTTGTTAATGCTGAGTTTTCCAGAATTATTGCTGCCTGTTTTTATTAATTTGCAATTTCCATTGAAAAAAAAAAACAAAACAAAAAAAACCAAAACAATTTCTGTTTATCTAAAATAACTGATGTCTTAAAGGCAGATAAATGTCTATTTTTCTAAATTATTTTTGATTTTGTAAGTGGACCATTTATTTCCTTGAGAGATCACTCTATCCATAATAAAATAAATCCTTTGTAAATATGTTGCTCACCAGTTTATTCCTTCTCATAATCTTGGAGAGAGAATTCAAAAGTTAGAGTTGTCCCAAATTAAAAAGAAATTTGAAATTGAAAGGTAATATACTGAAAACCCTACTACCAGCTTTCTTTCAGCTTTCTTGTGAAGCTGTTACCTGAAGGGTACTTCAGCTAACTATTTAGTTTCATACTAGTATCTGCTACTTAGGATCATACAGGGAGTGGATAATTCACAGATAACAGGGATTCAAGTCATGACTTGCACTTGAGAATTAGCCCCCAGGTCTGGAGAACAGCCCATAGATTTAATTAGTTTTCTCATTTCTGACATTCCTGAGGATTGTTTGGTTCGTGTAGAATAAATCAGCTTCTTTGTGGCAAATAGGCAGTTCAAGCTTGCAAGAACTGCATCTGAAATGCACTGTTCAACCGAAAAAACCCCAAATATGTTCCTTCATTCCTCACTCTTGACTGGTGTCAAGAAGCATTTGAGAGAATTCAAAAAGATTCCTCGTCTAAATTTTTCATAGCTGTTGAGCAAATCAACAAGATGAAGGAGATAAAGTTTTCAGTCTTTTGTATTGCAGTCGACATCTTAACTGGCTGTTAGTTGCAGTTCATTAATACTGTACTATCCTGGCTACTAAGTGCCGTTTAGCCATCAACACTGATAAAGTTACTTATTTAAGGAAGGTAATATTATTCTGTGTATTCTTCCTAATCACCTAAGTTATCAAAATTCAGTTTCCTTTATGAATTAAGATAAAAAGGAATCCTTATGAAGCTGTATTTAAAAATTCTTGTATGTAAAATATGTATGTATGTAAAATTTCTTAATCCATTTCGGGTACCTTGAACAGTTGTATGATCAGTTGACATATTTTGCTTTGTTTTCACTTTTTGCTGCAGCATAAAAGCAAAAATTGTGTGGCCAAAACTTTTTTGTGATATATGAAAACTATGACATTATTCATGGCAAAATAAGTTAACCCTGGAAATTTTCTAGTTTCTTGTTTGTTAACTTTTAGGAGCAGGAGACTTATTTGAAAGAAGAAGTAATCATTGGAATATAATTAATTTATTTCCAAAATTTTGCTCTTAATATACAAAAATTGTAATCTGTGTACTTACCCTCTTCCATATATACGTGCAGTGCTTGAATCTTGTAATAGTAAAAATTCACCTGTAATTAATGTTTTAGAACCTACAGAAGAATTCAGTCAAAGATTTTCTTGGTAATGTTTCTAATATTGGCCGTTTTACCCCAGTTCTTACTTTAAGCAGGCGTTACAATATCTAATACAATCAAAATTCCATTTGCAAAATCAATATCCATGACCATAATCCAATAATTACGTAATAAACTAACTAAGGTAATTGCAGAATAAGAAAAATATTTCAACACTTAAAGGACTTTTAAAAATCTATATATTGACATACTTAAGCCCTCCAACTGCTAGACATTTCAAGTACATTCAGGTCATTTACTGATATTAGAACATTTACTGTTCTTGATTAAAGAACTCTTGACTGTATGGCTTTTTTCTCCATAAAAGAGTGTAATGGTTTTGATCTCTGATAAGATCAGAAATGCCTTAGCTGAAATACTTTCCTTTACAGCATCAGAGTAGGAAAAATTTCTACTCCCAACTCTTTCCAGAATGCTCCAACCATTCTGCCACTTTCTATGAGGAACAGTAACCTTTCTGCTTTCAAAAGAAAGAAAGAAGCGTGACATCTCTTTTTGTTATGTGTGACTGACTTCATGAGTACCATGCAATGAATTTTGTTCTCAGAAACTTCTGTTTTTGAAACAATGTAAGGTATCCTACCAAGGCGGTGTTCTCTGCTTCCACTATTAGACCCTATTTAAAACAAGTAATTAAAAAAAAAAAAACAACTTTTACTGAATGCTTACTGATATTGACTTTTACGAAAGCTCAGCAGGGAAAACAAGGGGTATTACTTTCACCTTGTTATGTAGATAGGTCATGATCATGACTTGTTCATGGTTATCCAAAGCAACTGATAGATCAAATATGTCTGATGTTCAGCTGCTGCATACCACACTACCTCATCCAGGAGTCTGGCAGGAAATGTGCTGCAGAAGCATTTGGGAGCAGCTAACACTCCAATGTGGCAGTGTTGCCCGTGTGAAGAAAATGTTAAATTTAGCTTTTTTACTTTAAAAAGCTGCTTATCTTGCTCTACAGATTTACAAAGATGTGAAGAAAGTAGAAGAAGTTCCCAGAAAGTAACATCTGTTTAGGAAGCTTCCCTCACCAACAGAATACTGTGTTGTTTTGTAATGGACACATAAAGTGAGATTTCAAGAAATTTGTGAAATTGATGAAAAATTCTCTTGTTTATCAAAACAAAATAACTGAGACTTAAGTATATATAATCTGAAGCACAGGGATTTTTCTTATTAAAAAATAATTTGGAGGACATAAAGAGAAATTGTCATGTAATATTCCAGGAGAAGTAGGCAAACCCAGTCATAATCAGATTTGGAAATTTACCTAATCATAGAATCATTAAGGTTGGAA
>NW_010143259.1:0-18836 GCF_000699245.1 Pterocles gutturalis
TGGGAGACAGTGTCAAATGCTTCACTGAATTTGAGGTCCTGCAAGATTATTGGTAACTGAAATCTGATCACTTTTAAAACTCAACATTCCTAATAAATTGCAAAATGCTATATGTAAGTACTTCTTTTAAAACATTTGTTGAGGGGGCATGAAGCAAAAAGAAAAATCCAATAATTTCAAAGTAACTGTATGTTTTGTAAGCTTGTTTAGTAGTAGTTGGATTGAAGGTCACAGAATAAAGAATATGTTACCTGAGAAGACAAGACAGTTCTTTGGAGCTGAGTAATGAATAGGAGATCTCACGTTACATTTTCAAAGCTATCTAAATGACTTAGGGACACGGGCACCACAACATCAATAATTAGGAAGGAGCCATAGAGAAAACATGAAACAGCAATGTTACCTCTCAGGCCCAGAAGTGATTTAAGCTTTTTGGACTGTATATTCAGAGGTATTTTCTATAAAATAGATGTGATTTTTTTTTTCCAAGAGTCTATTGACTTTCAGCAGAAGTTAGACACTTGAATACATTTAAATAGAAAGGGTTCTGGGAGATGGAAATGTTTAGCAGCAAAAATAGAAATATAGCAACATTTCATTTTCTTCTGAAAGGTGGCATCTAATCGCTCTTTTTTTTTTTTCTTGGAAAGATATAATTCTGTTTTTGAAAGCATCTTGGACCTAAGGATACTTCAGTGCTCTTGAATATTTCCTTATAATCTGTATCTCAAATACATACAGGGTTCCAGGCAACTTGTTTCATGGGGAAAATAATGCATAAAGTGAGAAATAATGGGAAGGTATAGCATCATAATAAAGCAATTATTTCATAAATACAATGTCTGTAAATGAGGAAAAGTGATATTGCAAAGGTGGAGGTGCTGAGCCCATTTTATCTGTTAACTGGAAAGAACTGAATAACAGTACAGTGAGCAAAATATTCATGTGTGCAAACTGGGTAACAGAACAAATAGAAAAATCCAATCATATCTAGAGTAATTAAGATAATTTTTTTCTAGTTCTTTTATGCCATTCAATTATTCTGCTGTGTGTCTCAAGTATTCAAGCTGAAGTGTGGCCAGGTTTCAAAATTTGATTTCTCTGTATTTTATCAAGCTTTCAGATCTCTTTGATGATGGTAGCTGAAATGACTTTCACAGACATGACCAATACTGCCAAATGTCTTCCAATGACTCTCTGTCACTAGCTTGTCATACTTTTTAATAAATTAAGATTTCTACTTATAACATAGACCACCTTATTTTCATTTTTTAAGTGCTTGGGTATGTCCTATATATTTAGAAGGCATCAGCCACTATATGAAAACATGGTATCATCAGAAACGCAAAAAATATCAGTCATGAATGCTAAATTACTTCTTTAAAGCATGAAGTATTTAACCTACACACCAATATCATTTTTTTGATTTTTCATGAATGAGAATGAAAAACTTTTCATTTCTGAAGATGATTAAGTACCAGTAGTGTATTACAGATTTTTCTGGAAAAAAAAATTATTCAAAAATTACGTTGTCTTTGAAACACAGCTGCATCACAGTAACTAAAAAAAATGTTATCTCAGGTTACACTGGCTGTGCTAGGCACTTTTTCCATATTGAAGGCATTTCTTTGCTTACACATGCTGATACATATCAGATAAAGATGTAATTACATTTTAAATTGTACTCTTTAGAACAGTGCTGATTTGAGTGCAGTCCTGATTTTAGGGGGAAAAAATAAAACCTCAGTGGGTCGTTGCCAAGGCCAGCGACCATTCTGATTCGGAGAGGTGCTGTCCCCTGTACAGTCCTTGTGTGCTTCTAGACAGACTTGTGTGCTGTCATGTGTCTACCTGTCCTGAGACGTTGGATCTGCGATTCTATTTCAATATTTATAACTCTTTTTTTTTTTTTTTAAACTCTGATTGGTTACAAGTAAGGAAAATTCAGTGTTTCACATGTGCATGCTAGTAGAGCTGTCTCCATGCAAGCAACAAAGGAGGTCAGGCAGACCCACGGGCTAACAGACTTCAAGTGGAATACCATTCAAAACAGATCTGCGTGAATTATGGGAGCTTTAAAGTACCAGTGGTGGGCTGCGCTTGGTATCCTTAACATCTGGCAGTTTCTGGCCTATTGTATTCCTAGAGTCAGGCATTTCTGGCTTACTACATGAAAGCTGGCAGCTTTTAATGAGCACTCCAATCAGAATGGCAGCTGCTACTCAGCACTTGGGGTTCCTGTGCTGTCCAGACGGGTATATTATGTTTTTTTGTGCTCCTCTACATACTATGTTTGCTTGAATGAATTCACCTTGCTGGATTTCCCTGCCAGAACCCATGTGTTATGACAAAGATTCTAGTTGCTGGCATTATGGTTTCTCAGAGAAGTTCAGTTTTAAAGCTAAGTTTGAATATCTGATCATGGAAATACAAGACAGATGATCCACATACATCTCATGCTACAAAGAGAGAATAAGTGGTTAAAATGAAAGGTTAAATATTTAACTTCTGTATGGTGTTATATAACTTTCCAAAATCAGTGACACAGTGGGAAAGCATCACTGAGTCGCTTGCTGAGTGGTAAGGGTAGTTCCAGATTTTTCATCACTTTTGGAAAAAAAGCTAAAATTATTTGCTAATACTAGTATGGGAAGTGTCTGAAGGGCATCAACATCAACAGAGGATTTTGTCTCTTTAGGTACATAGTGAAAGTAAGATGTCGCCCTAGCCCAAGAGAGGGGAAGGACAAAGAAAAGGAATCACCTTCCTGTTCAACACATGGAGAAATGGACCAAAGAGAAACTCAAAGCTTTGCTAAAGACAGAACAAAAAATGTGTGGCAAGACCAGAAAAATGAAAGAGCTATTTTGGATACAATATTTCAGACAGTGTCTCCTTCTCTTCTGAGGTAAGGAGTGCCCCTTGTCAAGTTCAGAACTCTCTATTGTGTCAAGATAAATTGTCAGAGTCCTCATAATCCTGTATATACTCCTGCTGGGATCACACTTGGATATAATATCTTCACTGATGGAAGCCCTGCACGTGTGAATCAAATCCTGTATCTTACTGAAATCTATTTCCTAGCATGCTGTTTGTTGAAATGCAGTTTGATGCGACAACTCCAAATCCTGCAGTCACTGAAGATCCCATTATTTGTTTACTGAAACTTAAGGCATTCATTCTAGTGTATGAAATCTTCAGCTGGATTCTCTTCTTTTTATAATACATTTCTTGTAGGTATACTAGAGATCATATGAACTGAAGTTAAAAAAAAAAAAAAGAAAGAATATAATTTTTGACCTGTCTTCCAGTGAAAGACTGAAAGGTTATTCCCTTGGAAATGTTGAGGTAATTTATCTTGTGTATGGGTGTGCTGTTAAACAGCTGATATGTTTCCAATGAGAGGTGGTTGCAGTGGTGAAGTTAAATCAATTGCTTTGGTGAAATGATCCCCAGAGATTGATAATTAACTGCATTTTATTTTAGGTTTGCAGGATCTTTTGATTTTCTTTGGGACCAAAGGCAATACAGAGTTAGAAGGTTGTTTTTATTTATTAATGAGGGGTTTTTAGCACTGAAACTATCCAAAATGCAAAGCAGAAGTTGAGAGAGATAGAGAAATGCAGACAAATGAAGACTCCTCTCTCTCCACCTTTCCCTTTCTCTTTCTTCTTTTCATTTGGCAATAAAAATTCATTCTCTTGGTCCAGGAAATTGAAAAAGGAAAGGGGAAAGCAAGTGCAGACTGCAGTAATTAACTAGATGAAGACAAACCAAACCAATCATCTCTATTATTGCTTCATTTTTAGGTGATATTTGTTTTAGGTACAGCCTGACCCTAAGGACAGCGCAAGATGGAGAAAAAGAACTAATATTAGCATAGTAAATTTGATTCTAGTGGAGCATTAATAAAATATCTGTATCTACCTGCAGATCTCACCTCTGAGACAGGATTAGTTTTAACATTGCGTATTAGCAATATTAGCTGTCTCCAGAGACAATATTGTAGTGGAACCAGTTGTTTTAATTTATTTTTTTTATTTTATTAAGTATTTTTTCTGCAGAGGTGCTCACACGAGTTTCCCTAACCAGTTCTTACATAGAGATGGTTTGGCATTCTTCAGAGTAGTAAAACACAGTAAAGTATATCCATTGCTGATGTTGTTGCCTTTGTTTGCTTACAGATATGAGACAGAAAGCAGCATAAAAACATTATACTATGTTTTTAATAATTAACTGGGGCCACCTAATCAGGAAATCTCTCCCAGAAGACTGCTACCAATAATTTGTATTGTAGTATTTTAGAGCCTAGAAATTACCAGTAAGATTATAAAGTTGTCCAAATTCTGCAGTCTACCTGAAGGGCAGCTGAGGTAAACAGCACCACCAGAGCAATAATGCATAGGCACACACACAAAGCCCTTGCCTTTCATTTGCTGCTTAGCATTTCAGCTCGATATATTGTAATGCAGAGAGTCAAATTTTCAGGGAAATGGAACTTGATTTTCAAAATATTTCCTGGCTGCTTGACATGTCAATATGCTTTTTTTTAAAAAAAAAAAAATTTTACTAAAACATTCACATTTAGAGTGTCTGTTAATTAGCATTGCATCTCTATTCACCACAGCTTGATTTTTCTCCAGGGTTTGCTTAGATTGAAGAGGCAATTGTTATTAAAAATGCCAACAAAGTATTCTGGCAAGAATTCCTAAGCTACTGGTACAAGAACAATTAGGAAAGCTCAGATGAGCAGCTCTGCATTGTTTCTTGGCTCATGTACATGAAGGACTTTACAAATTTATTAAACCCAGCATCATTATTGAACAGCTGTGAGATAATCACTAGAGACTCAAAACTTCAGCAAGATCCTCCAAGCTCAAAAACATCCTTAGATTTGTTTTCAAGAGAACATTCATTCAGTGCACTTTTCTCACTGGGCATCTGAAAGAGGGAATCTAGTATTCATAATAAAATAAGAGTAAAAATGTACATTTCCTCTTCTTTTTGGAGGGAAAAAAATAAGTGTTTGATAGTTTCTTTATCTCACAAATCCCTACTTTTGAATACAGAGAAATTTCCAGATCAGATGGAAACTTCAAGATCAGAACAGGAGGATTAGAATGCTAATGCCAGACTTAGCATCACGCTTTACTTTAACTTTTGAAATTATGACCCACTACAGAGTGAACAAATTTAAAATCGAGTACTTTAAGTAGTTCTGGATAAAACTTCTTCATTGATGAGGATATTCTGAGGTGGTGATATTTTGTAACTGCTTTTAAGACAGGTAAATAACTGTGCCAGCTACAAGACGGTACCTAATCGGTCTCCAGACACGAGGTCTGTGCCACCAGCCAGCAGAGCTACCATATGTTGATGAGATAAGCAGCCAAGCAGTAATTTGGAAGACATAAATTAAAAATATGTGGATAGTAGTATATGAAGAAAAGGAATTAAAGCTAATGGGAAGGAAACAGAGGCACAGAAAGAAGATGTTAGTATTGCTTATGGTCAAGTGGAGCAGATGGTCACTTGTTTCACATAGTCACTGAATTCTGAGTCTGGTTAATATAGCTCCCATTTTCTTGTTTCATAGTGAAATCACCATGATTCAAACATCATTCTCTTTGAGGCTCCAGTCCAAAAACATGGGAAAATCCCTGTGCAAGCACAAGTTTATTGCTACATGTGTAATGCTTTTGATAATGGCCAATACACATGTTTAACCATAAATCTCCAGCGTTTAAAAATACGAATAGTTGCAGGCTGAGCCAATTCTTCCTCTTATACCAAAGCTAAGTCCCTTAGAATTGCTGTAGCTGAAACTGTAGTGGACTCATGATCTATTCATTCATTAAAGAAGTAGAACATACGTGTAATCTGGCTGCACATGTGCTTAAGAGGGAGGAAAGCTGGATTTCATGATGGGTTCTCTCTTTAGCTTGTCTACATTAAAGGTGTACTCTCAGGCTGAATATATCAGTTTCTTGGCCTCTTTCTTGGGAGTACACTGACCAAAGTATTAGAGAAAAAATTAATATATTTTAAATTTTTACCTGCAGAACAGGTAGCCTATCCACCCAGTCACAAACACGGTCAGCTTAAAGAGTGGAGTTGAATGTCTTCATATAAGGGATTCTGGAACAGAGGAAATAAAATAAAATTTCTTGTTATAGATTAAATACCTGAGGGTGAAAATTTGGGGAGGAAAATCTCAAATGGAGAAAATTATTTTAAAGTGATAATACTTATCCTTAAAGGAATCTTATTGTATAAAACTATTATTTTCAGAATGCAGATGACAGTTGATGTAGGTACCTTTTATGAAATACTTAATCTGTACACAGGGTTTTGCTGTGATAAACTAAATGTGTCTGATTTCTGCTAAGGAGAGTTGCAAGGAAAAAAGGGTGTGGGTCCCTTCTTTGCTTCCATTTAGTATGTACAATTCAATGGAAATACTGAAATCATAATGTAGCTTTGAGGATTGCATATGTTTCTGTATTTGAATCTCCTCTTTTTCTGCATTAGCATTTCAGTATTTGGGTTTACTTTTATACTGGGGTGTTTTACCACATTTATCTTGTTTACTAAGACCCCATAATTGCTTTTCTTGGGTGATTCTTGGGTAATTTCAGTAATCGCAGTAGGAGGTCACCAATCACAGCCCTATTGCCTGGAAAGCTCTTCTGGGAGTTATCAACTCCAGGCCTCTGCTTGAGGTGGTACTATTACTAGAACTTCATCCACCCAGCCCTGTCCTTGTTGTCTTGAATGCTTCCAAGGTGTTCTTGCTGATCAACCTGTTCCTGTATGGCATTACCTTCCCTGAGAAGTTTTTTTCTGATGTCTATTTGATTCTCCTTTAACTTGTTTTTCTGTTATCATATAAATCTTGAGATTTTGGAGAGAAAAAAAAGCCTCTCACTGCTTACATGTCAGTTCTGTTGCCCTGTTACCAAAAAGCTGACAAAATCCTGTTGTGTTTTTTTTTTTTTTTTCCAGTGAATCTTGCAGTACAATCAGTGAAGAAAAAAATTGTTACTTCTAAGAATTCTATTCTTTTATACAGACCACAAACTTTTTTAGGTAGTAAACAAGCAGAAAAAGGAAAACACAGATTTTCAGGCTCCTTTCTAAACAGAAAAGAAGCTTTTCTTTCCTTACATGCAAGGGACATTCATAGTGAAAACTTATCTTTTGTGTTTTCAAGTAATAGGTGCAATAACTAAATAGTTGCCAAAAATAACTTACAAATTGGTCTGAATATCTATTTATCACTTTATATTTAGAGAAAGAAAGTTGAAAATGGTAATACAGAAATCCCAGTGTAGTGGATAAACTAGTACCAATTAGCTCTTTGAAATCTTTTTACATCTTCAAAGTGCAGTATATTAACTGATCCTAACTGCATCTCATGGGTACAGTATTCTTATGGGAACTAATTACTTGTGGCCTAAGGACGCCTCCTCACAGCATGTGTTCTTTCCCAAAAACTTACATACTTCAACAAAGGAGTGTATCCAGCTGACTTATTTAATGACAATGAATGCAAGTATATTAAGGCATACAAATGACTGCAGAAACCTGCTCCTTACCTGTTTTCACAACAAGGTAATCTCAATGACGTGTATGGCTTTGAAAGGTACTCTGGGTTTAAAATACTTTAATTTGTTAGAATCCTGACCATCTGAACATGTAGTTTAAGAGAATCTTTTTTTTACAATTTCTCAATCATTTTATATCCATAAAGACAAGTTAGGAGAAACTTCTAGTCAAGGCTTTTTTTTTAAAACAGCTTTAGAACCCAAATGCACTTCACTAAGTGGTGGCAAACCACTTGGATGTTTGTTTTGCAGTCCAGTTGTAGTGTTTGTGTCCAGAACTTTCTGTCTCTGGTTTGCATTTTTGTTGAAGCTGAGACCTACTATGATCTGAGACCACCTACGATCTGAGATCTCCTGTGATCTTCCCACGCAGACAACACAATGGTCATTAATGTGTAACTAATGTCAGCTCTGTGTCCTCCAGGGAACACTGTAAACAATTAATTTTGGTATGTGAAGGCTCTAAAATCCTAGTAAATATTTACATGATTGAGTGATATATATTAAAACAAATCACCTCCCCATCTAGTAGTAAGTGTTACTTCATTTTACTTCATTATGAATGCTCTAGTCTGCCTTTGAGAAATGAAGATGTTATTCATGCAAGCAGCTTGGAAACTTGCAGTTCTTTAAAAAAAAAAGAATTTTGAGGACATTGCAAGCTGGCTGCATGTATCTTATTTTCTGTTGTTATCAGAGAGTTCTTATTTACCATAACAAACAACTTCTATTTGACTGTTGAACTAGAATGAGAAATACAGCCCTGGGTAATACATTGATCTAGTCTGTCAAGCTGAGGGCTGATCTGAAGGTCAGTCATATGTCCTTTTTCCACGTATCTATAAAATGATGACTACAATGATATGTGTGTAATCTAATTTGGGAAGAACAAAAAGGGTTTTCAGATTTCTGATTGTAATTATGTTTGAGGTTTTAAAATAAATGTGTTTTTTAAAAAATTGAAACAAAGTTTTATACATTAGTGTCCTGTACCATTAGTAATCAGAGCCAGTCCCATTTTTGCTTTAAGTGTAAATGCTGACAGAATCAGAACATGTCCTGCACGAACTTTTTCCTGATTTAGAGAGATTAAAAGGGTACTGGAATGTCAGGTTGATGCTTTTCCTCTCTCCTCAGAGAGCAGAATAGGCCAAGATACTCAAGAGATGTAGCTCCAGAGACAATACTGGGGTGAGCCATCAGTAACATTCATTGGTCAGGGAATGTAAAAAGGCAGGTATATAGAGATATATATAACAAAACCAGATTAATTTAGCAATTGAGCGGAATAGATTTGATTTACGTAATCCCAGTTTGGGCTCAAAACAGCAGATATGAATACTTGGGAATATATTTCTGGAAAAGGGGTGTGGAGGGTTGGGCAGGGAAGAGAGTGGAGAAGTTTGCCAAAGGAACAGCTGGTTCCAAAGCTGGCCGTATCAAAAAAAGTTAGGAGAGAGGTCTATTAGCGTCAGAGAGATAGATTGTAAAAGCTTAGTTACCATAGCAGGACATAAATACCTCACCCACTGGACAATCACAATTTGTGATTGTTGTAGCCAGGACTAGTCTCTCTTGCTGGTTGGGAACTAGTTGTGATTTGACCCACATGAGGATTGAGGCATTCTGAGTTTGGGTAGCATCAGTCTTGTTACTCTCAGCTCTGTATCTGCAATCATCTCCATGCACAGATATGCGACTGCTATGCCAGTGAGAGATGAGTAATTTCTTCTAGCCTACCCACTGCTTATGTACGTTCTAATTAAGTTCACTTTGAGCATCTTATTAACTCCTCTGTGGCTAGTGTGTAAGGAGAATAAAGCACACAGAAAGGAAAGGAGTCCATATAGGCATCCATCCTTAATGAAGATGTTTCTTATCCTGAAGACATTTTTACTCTTAGATGTATTTCAGAGAAAATGAAAATTACAAGTGTTTCTAAACCACACCTGCATCCAATCTGGTATCAGCAGGTCCTTTGATTCCTTAAGCCCATCTACTGCTGCACAGTGACAAATCACTTTGCTTCCAAAAGAGCATTAACCTTGTTATCTATGCATAGACTCCATCAGTTCATTGTATACGAGAGCTGAAGAGCAAACCTGAGATGCTGATAAATGTTGATTCTTTAGTGCAGTGAGGAATATTCAGTCAGATTAACAGATTTCCTTGAGTGTGCATTTTTAAATTTACTAAGCTCAGCTCTGTCAAAGGCAAATCTATCCTCTTCCATTCATACTGTTAGGCCTCAGTAGTTACATTTCTATTACCAAAGGTTGGAAACCAAGGACTGGTAGAAAAAGACGACTTATGTCAAAAGCAGCACTGGAAATGTTGAGCATGATAAGTACTGGGGACAAATTTAACACATGGACTTTGTAATGCTGCATGGGATTAGTCTGCTCCAGGATCCTGACTCCTCAGTGATCAGCACAAGCTGGTTCAGAGGACAAAGCCACCAGCCGGTACTTACATGAGACAGTATCTTCAAGAAAAGTTTTCCTTTTTGGCACAGTAGCTAGATTGAGGAGGTGCTTCAAATGGCCTTCTGTTGCATCTTTCCAAGAACTGAATATCTTGAACATCTGCTAGATATTCAAAAGTGATTCAGATGTCGTCTCTAAAGAGGAAAAGTAGCAAGGTTTTGTAAATATGATCAGCTCCTACAATAATAACTGAACATCAGTGCCAGCATTAATGAGAAAAACAGAAGGTGTTCAAATGAGCTAGAAAGCTTTTAGGCCTATTAGTCTCTCTGCCAAATGAACAGCTTTATTACATCAGCTTTTAGGGTGCTCATGCAGTTAACCCAGTATGTTTTATAATGCTTGTCTTGTCAGTGAAAGATAAGGTTTTCATTATAATAGAACCCATTTTTAGTGAAAATATCTGCTATTTCCTGATTGCTTTCTTCTGATTTTCAGTCCCATAACAAGAATTACAAGTGGAGGATTCCTATGCAGCTGCTCCAGAAATTGTTTGTCTGCAATAGCACATTTGTTTTCCGAGTGCTTAAATTGCATTTCATCTCTCATTTATAATTCTAATCTACGTGATAAAGTCGCACATGCTAATGCAGTTTCTCTTGCTATCATTCACATGACTCGTTCTGATTTCATTTGACAGTGTATTAAGCTAGACCACACTCTTGTTAACAGTAATAAGCACCAAGGTGGTTAAGTGCTGCTTTGAATGAAGATGAATGGAGGAAAATTTAATGATTATACACACTGTGAAGCAAAAAGGCTGCCTTAATGGCCTGAAATCAGTTTATGAGGAGAAAATGACTTCACTAACATACAGACGAGATGGACTTGACTGATTCAGCCAACAACCTGCTCAAGGTACCATATTATTACCATATCGCTAACATCTACATGGTAAAGTGTTCCCTATGTCTGATAGCTCTGGTAGCACTCATGCCTGTAAAACCTAATTTTACTCCTGGGTAGGTACTTAGTCTAATTTATTTCACTAACATATGCTTATTGCAGAGAATATATTTGGGCATTAACATTTGTTCCTTAAGGACTTTGAAATAAAAAAATCCCCAAAGCTATCAGAATGTCTTATGAGAACAAATGGCACAAAGAAAGTGGACAGTTCAGAGAATTGGTTTCAATGAAACTGGCTGTGAAATCACAGTAAGATTGTCTCTAGTCTAGTCTTTATGCATTGCATAACTTAAAATTGTCAGCTGCTAGATGTCACAATATACCTCCAGTTGCAACAAGCATTCATACAAACACTATATTATGCACAAATCAGAAAATCACAATAATGATTTTATCACGGTTAACGAAGCAGTAGAGTTCAACATGGTGGTACAGCATGTCTGCACAAAGGTTTTTATTTTTTTAAACTTGCTAAGACAGTTAATTTGGAAGGAATACTTGTGGAAATAAACTTAAAATTTGAGAGACGGTTGAAATAAAAATACTTTAAATCCAAGGCAGCATTAAAAAAAAACATCTGGGAGTTCTCCAACCTTTATTTTGTACTTCTACTGCTAACATATGAAACCACCACTGATTTTGTATTTCCAAAGATATTTTTCTTATTATAGCATTACTTCATTGTGTCTTCTAGCAAGCAACATCACTGGGAGTAGATCTATGTATGTATATGGAAAATTTTTTACAGTATTTTTACTCAAAAGCCTTGATAAGGTGAAGCACAAATGTAGCAAGGATGTCTAATCTTATCTCAAGAACTTATGAAAGTTGGGACACCTCCTTTCCAAGAGAGAGAGGACTTTGTCATGACTTTCATTTTTGACAGTGAATTGTATGTGTTGGGCAAGTATTGATTCAACCAAGGAGCAGAGTTTTTTTAAGAAAATACTGACTTTTAACAAACATAAGAGATACTGAAAACCACTCCTTTGTGTGTCTCTGAGGATGGGCAAATAATTCAAGGCAACACATCTACAGGAAATACATTGGATCACTTTCTGTGGCACACTGACTGTACTTGCTATTCATTTTAAATGGCTTCTTGTATTGTGTATAAAGTGCAAATATTAGAAGTGATAAGACCCTTGTAACCATGATTGGAACTTTCTGTTAGTTTGGCAGTGAACATTATTCAGATCCTGAGAATGTCAATCATTTAAAACAAATGGCACTAAAGATGAAAGATGAGCTCCTTTTTCATCTAGTCAGAAATGTTATCTTCTTGGATTGCTATGGTAGTGAAGCCCAATGAAGTGGATACACACTGCTAGAATCCATGTTACCTGTGACTAGCAGTCAGAAGACCCTATTGGTCTGAAGCAGCCCGTGTGTGCTACGTTTTATGCAAAGATAAAGCACACGATTAAGCAAGAAGTGCAGTAATGGATCAATAGTACCAAACAAGGAACTCTTGCCTGGTCTTAAAATAAACACATTGCACAAAAAGTAGAAGCATGCTTGAGAAGGAGCAGAGAGGAATGGAATACACATGTGGCAACAGACCCTGGAAATATTACGTCACAAGGTTAATTACAACTGATTAATTTAGAACCTAAGGACAATGAATTTTTTTTAATAACTCCATTCAAAAGGAAAGAGGAAAATAGAAAGCATAAAGCTGATGCTGAATGGATAATGAGGGGAACAGCAGATAACGGAGTAGGCTCATGCATTCAATGCACCTCTGTATCATTCTTCATAAAGGTTAATTATGACAAATTGGTTATTCATTTTATTTAACAGGAGAAAAGTACACTAAAAGTGGAAAGAACTGTTTGGTTGGTTTGTTTGGTTGGTTTTTTTTGACATATTATCAGCATGCAGAAGATAATAAGATAGTAAGGAACAGGCCATATAGGCTTTACATGACTTGCTCTTGCCAAGTCTCGCCAGTCTTTTACTTCAACGGTGCAGCTACCTCAGTGGATAGTCCAAGCAACAGCTGTTACATCTTGACTGTGCTGAGGATTTTGATACTGTCCACTACAACTTTCTCATATGCAAACAATGGAAACTTGAACTCCAGGAAAATGCAGTAAGTGGGTGTATGGTGAAGGTTATCCAGGCCTCAGATTTTCTAGGCAAATTCCTAGCACCTCCTACATTGTTGAAGAAATACTGCTTAGAGCCAGATTTACTGTGTGTGGCTCTGGGTTGGGAGAAGTAAGAAGGAAGACAGAAAGTGCCCGGAGTTCAAAATCATCTAGACAGAGGGGTGGATTTGGTCTGAAGGCAGAACTCAGCCATTAAGTGCAAAAGTCCTACTTGTGGAAAAGGAAATTAAATATGGAATACAGGTGGTCTCACTGTCCATGCATCAGCAAGGTAGAAAAGGACTGGAGCTTATAATGAATCACAGACTGAATGTGGGGTTAAAATGTGAGGCTGTTCCAAGAAAGAGATTGTCACGTATAAAGCATAGGAAGTAATTTTTCCTCTGTGTTCAGTACATGTGAGGTCTCAGCTAGCTAATTCTGGCACCACATTATTTTTAAAAAAGAGATGTGGACTAATTAAAGAGAATCCATAAGAGAACAAGATTAGGAACACTTCCTATGAGGAAATGCTGAAGTGATTTCAACCGGCTTCAAATTGTTTCACGAAAATGAAATCTCTGATAATACTGAGTTTAAGCCATACTTGCTGTGGTTGGATAGCATTCACTGAGACTGAAATACCCTCTGACATTAGTGGACATTCAAAGCTCAGAGGAAAGAGAACTAGCCAATAGACACAAGTGTTTTTGAAAATGGGGGATTTGCTGCAAGTTATAGTAATGCCAATACACAACCAGCATTATAGAGAAAACCTGCACATGCATGTACAACACATGCACACAGACTTTAAAAATTCTATCACTGAGAATGCCTTTTAACAGCTCTGTTCTCTGTTCTTACTGCCAAAGATTAGACAGCAACATTCTGCATCTGCAAAGGACAAATATGGTCCAAGCAAAGCTTTACAGAAGACTTACTTGATAAATGAACATATTATGTTAGCTTCCATTGCAGAGAGAGAAAAATATATATGCAGTCTTAATCCTAGCAGAAAGTAGCTGGATCTGTCATGTTGCCAGAACAACGACCACAGGTACAGCCTGTATTAATGAGTGAACACTCCGGCCAGACTGTGAGTAACAAATAGGCATGACAAGCTCGAGGCCACCGAGGACTTCACAGTGCTTGTCACTGTGCTGCACAACATTGACAACAAAGTTCAGAGGCAGTAAGAAAAGAGCTCATGTCCCCATCCCAGAAAGCTTTCACTGCTGTAGCACATGCTGTGTCGGTGCTCATGCTGGCAGTGTGTCAGCCCCTGCCCTAGGATGAGAAGGAAAACCTCTAGTTAAGTGCAGAGATGCAGGCAAGCAGGCAATTCTCCGTCCATTCTCTCAGCACAGGCCTGCAATACAATGACGGAAATTCCTACCCTGCAAATTGGTGTTAAGAAGGTATTTAGAGAACCTCTGTCTTCCCTCTCAGCTATATCCTCATTAAAACTCTCACCCTCTTATGTCCCATTTGCTACCCAGCAGGAGAACAGACGAAATGCGTGGACAGAGGGAGAAGAGAAGAAAGGGCCCTGCATGCCAGACTGGAGCTGCCAGAGGAGACAGAAATCTCTATAAAACCAGCACTGCTGTGCCCCAAATGAAGTCCCAGCAGTCTCCTCAGACCTGAGATTTCAGACTTCATCCATCTTTATTTCTGACCTTCTCTGTTAATTTCTTTGGATTTTTGTCCCTATGTATTTTGAGGTATTGCCTACTCCCCTTGCCAAGCTCTCCATAAAAATGAGAAAAGCTCACACAGATGAAATTTCCTTAGAAAGAATAGTAAAAACATGCTTTTTTTTGGCTGTAAAATCAACCACAAAGCTAATTGGAAAATCAGAATCCCTGGAAACCTTTACAAGTATGATTTTGTGACAGATTATGACTCATAACATAATTTATTGTAGCAACAATTTTTGCAAAATACGTTCAACATTTCTGTAGAGTTCTGTTCTAATTTTTGACCCTTAATTACATAAGTAGAAAAGTTTCAGCCACCAATGAGGAAATTTTCATATGAAATTCTTGTTGCTTTTAATTAGAAGTAATAAACTGCTATATTTAATGGCTAACACCTTATTACTGCAACTTATTAATAAACAGATGCAAAAGAAAATTAGCTAGATAGGGACATACAATTTAATGAAGAGTTTGCATGTGTGTCAATAAATGGAAGGCTGTCGCATTCAAATTGTTTTTCGTACTGATGTAGAGAGAGTGGGACATCTCATTTGCACAACCAGTACTGGTTTGTGTCAGCAAAAATAATAGCCAGCTTTGAAAAAAAAAGGAAGTTCAAGTACATTTTGATATTTTTGTTGCTGCAAATATATGCTCCTGCAAATATATTAAAAATTCTTCCATATAACATGTTACATTCAGGGTCTTCTCGATATAGTAATTGACACACTACTTCAAATTTTGCTAAATATTCCCCTGTTCCTGAGTCCAAGCAAGCATGCTGCTTTACCCAGAGCATAAATACCAGAGACCATAAGTATGAATGCTGCTTTGCTGTTTATGATTTGGAATTATTTTGTTCCCTGCAACCACAGTCTTTGAAAATTTATTCTCCTTAGTCTACTTTCAAATCCCTAAATAAAACGGGCAAAGTGAGGAGCTGCCAGCTGATTCTCCTGTGGTGTATAGTATTCCTTTGTGTGCTGAACGTGTCTGTAAAGCTGACCTACTATTTTGGAACTTTTTATTTTGCAGGCTTTGTTTTACAAAATCTTAGGCCAATAATGAGCAAGCAATGGAGTAGATAAGTAGGTACTTGACTAGCCAGGAAGTGCAGCTACCGGCATGCTTTCTGGAGATGATTCTACATTTCCCAGCATGCTTCCATTTTGAAAGTTATTGAGGGGTATTTGGACTTCCAGGTCACTGCAGAATGATCACTGAACAGTCATTTGCTGGAGACAATCACTGTTATTATGTCCCTGACTCCACATCCTTTGAAGGCATTGAAGGATTGGTATTGATTTTTGAGTAGCATTTGTAAAGGTCCTGTGTACCTGACAACAACTGGACCATATCATTAGACTATTTGAGGGATTTTCATCAAATATATTTCTAAAGACAACACTAATAGAAGAACTCAACCTCTGAATCAGAAGATGGATGTATAAGAGAGGTTAGTATTTTAGAGGAAAGAAAACAGCTGCTAAAAGGCTGTTTGAAGTTATGAATCACAAGCTAATCCTCTGATTTATGAAGAAGTTTTCTAATTAATTGATCTGGTTGTTCTCAAGGGTGTTGGATTCTTAATGTTCACAGAAGTCAATGAGTAGCAAAAACCTATTTCTTGGCTCCAAAACAACATGGGCCCTCAGAAAAAAGAACGTAACAGCTGCTTGGTCATACTCATTGCACCCCCGGCAGCTGATAGCACAGCATGTTGAGTCCCGTGCTCACGGACTGACTCACCCAACCTTCTCCTCTGACATGGTCCTTCTCCTGTTGTATATGCCTTGTAAATATTCCCAGCACAGCTCTGAAGCTCCCTGGCTCTGATAGCACTGGGAACTCAGGGCCACAGGCAGACTGAGGTACCCAATCCACAAACAATGCTGCAGCTTGGGCTGTGTGTCTGACCCTTCACTGTCACGTAGTGTGAAAAACACTGTTTTGCATTAGGCTTTAAGTGAACACGTCTGAATGTGTTGCAGAACAATTCCTGGGATTTTGTAGTAGGATTTTAGAATCAGGTCATATTGAGGTAACTGAGATTTAGGTAAGATTACAGTAAATTTCACCTCTAGTTAGTTGAGCACTGATAGCACCTCAGTCAGAGTCTGTCGCTATTTTGCAAGCAAGAACAGATTTCCACCCCCAAGTCAAAAATAAAATTTTAAAAGGTTAACTTGGAAACAGTGGTATCTATATCTGTCAAGAAAAAGCTTTTATTTACTGCAAGGAGATAGAATTTTAAAATCTAATTGACTTTCTTTTTCTAAATTAGTCTTTTTAAAAAATCAAGCACACATCTTCAGCTTTGTCATAGAATCATAGAATGGTTTGGGTTGGAAGGGACCTTAAGGATCATCTAGTTCCAACCCCCCTGCCACAGGCAGGGACACATCCCACTAGACCGGGTTGCTCAAAGCCCCATCCAGCCTGGCCTTGAACACCCCCTGTCTTTTGCCTTTGATTGGTTTCAGTCTCAGGTTCTCATGCAACCTAGCTGACTGTTGCAATAAATAGAATCCAAGCAAGAATGCTAGTTTTTTGAAAAGGAAATACGTATTCCCAAGGTTCTACACTGAGAATCAAGTGAAAACATGAGGAAATTAGTCTTCAGTTTTAGGACTTTCCTTTCTTATTACAGTCTGGTAGTTATCTTGACCACCATCTTAACTATTAAGTTTACCCAAATACCAGTCAGTTATTATAATTGTTACTGACAAAATGCTTATGAATAACTTCTCCAAATTTGTGATATTTATTATTAAGTGAGAAATATGAACTTGAGAAAGCCAATACATTTTTATCTTTATGAGTCTTTATGAGTTTTCCCAGAAGTTTGGCTTTAAGAAGTCAAAAAGCTTTTAAAAATACCTAAACCACAAAACCTTAAATGTGTTTTCCTTGTAAATAAAGGATAATGTAGTGCAGAAGAAGCTTATTTAAACTATACATACAAATATGAATGGCAATTGGATTCAATTTATCCTGACTTAATTTGAATTAACTTGATGGGTCTTTTGACATAAGCTGTACTGACTAATTGTTGCTTATTTGGGTGTGCTATATCAGAAAGCATGGCAATCAAAAACTCAGCCAGATGTTCATATTTTCTTTGATTGCCCACAGCCTTAGGTTTGAAGAAAAGTTAATCAGCAAAATGGTGCTTCTTAGCATCTCTCAAGGTACTGATCGCATTACTGTAATAGCAGCTAGAATAAGGAGAATGGCTCTGATTCTGCTTTCAGTCATCCTGGTATCAGCCTTCAGTAGCTCTCTGCAGGCTTGGTTTGATGCCATCACAAAACATGGAAATGATGTGAAATAGACTAGAAGTCTTTGTAAGTAGTTGACATCACGACAGTGAAGAGTGAATGTATTGTTATCTTTGTATGAACTTATATTTATGTGAGTCATTTCTCTAAAAGTCTCTTTTGTATGTTTTATACTGGCCTATGTTTATGATGAGTTATTGACTGGAGGGATATTTTTTCCAAATATCAACTAAAAGCCTTTAAGCACCTGAAAAATGAAATGTATTTCACCTGTGTGCCAGATACCTAGGACTACTAAAACATTTCTTTGGATTTACTTTAAAAATTCTGGAGACCTGCAAGATACATCAAGCTTTATATTTACTGCACAAGAAATGTTTTTCAGTACAATAGTGTTTTCATGAAAGCATGCACAGAAAATTAAGGGATTTTTTTTTTTCTGATGTTCTGAAAGCATCCAACAGACACAGAATTTGCATTAATTTTCAGGAGGGATACAGCTCAAAACTATCTTAACCTTTCTCTCCTGTCATCCCTAGGTATTTGAAATGTGTCCTTGCATTTGCTGCATAACTGGATCCCAGCTCATTAATGGCAAGACTGTTTTTTGCAATCCAGATAAGAACAGTGGTAACAAGGGAGAATGCATGGTTTGCAGCTGTGTTAAATTAAGAATTACCATTGTCTGGAGTTCTCCCCTGCTCAGGAATGCTTTAATTTACAGTCACCACCTGCCTGTCTGGCAGCTGAATACTTTGAG